>NW_028269922.1:0-67487 GCF_054644295.1 Miniopterus natalensis | reverse complement strand
ACTTCAAATTCTTAACACCCGTGACAGGTACAATGACAGCTTCACTCAGGTGTTTCTGAGACTAATTAAAAAGAGGATACTGCTTACCCTGGCCAATGTGGCTCAGTTGGTTGGAGGGTCATCCTGTCCACCAAAAGGTCACAGGTTCAACTCCCGTCAGGGCACGTACCCAGACTGCAGGTTAGAGCCGCAGTAGGGGCATGTACAGGAGGCAACTGGTCGATGTCTCTTTCACACATTGATGTTTCTCTCTCCCTCTCCCTTCCTCTCTCTCTAAAGCCAATTTTAAAAATTATAAAGTTGAATCTTGAACGTATATTCAAACCAACGAAAATGCTTTGAAAAGCCCTTATGCCAGGCCCATCTCAAATCGACTGGACTCTCTGAGGACAGGGCCTAGTCAGTGATGTTATCTGGAAGCTCCCCAGGTGATTCTAGGAGCAACCAGAGCTAAGAAGCAGTGAATTTAACCTGGCAACAAAGAGACCACAATCAATCATATTTCTCCCCAACAAATCCCATCCTTTCCCCATCACCCCCACTCTCCACACAATACCCCCGAGAATGCTCTAAGGAAACATGGGGTGTGTGGCCTTGAGCCCTCCCGGTAATGGCGCTGCTGGAAGCGCAGGAGCCGGTCCCTGGGATGCCACAGGGCTGATCTGACAGCTGCCTATCAGGTATCATTGCCTAAGACTCCTGCTCTCACTGCCCAGTCACTGTTGCAACATCAATGTGGAAACCCCTGTCCCTGGGCACTTGTCCTCATTGACAGAACTCTCAGGAGGTTACGGTGAGAATTATCAGCCTGGTATCACAGCCCAACAGTCTTCACCTGTTCCCTTAACCATGGGATTGGAATTACGTGTTCTGTGCATCCTGGGGAGTGACAGTTTATTTTTCTCTTTTGACCTTAAGTAAGCTTCTCCCGGTCCTTGTATTCGGAGTTGATCGTGTCCCCGGTGTGTCGCTACAGAGCAGGTGGCGAGCACTTGTAAGACCACCGCCGTGGGTCTGCTGCGACCGAGCAATTAGACGATGCAGGAGAACGCTGTAGCTCACAGATTACACCGAGTTTCAGAAAAGCAAATACCTGAGCGCCCACCTTGTGGCAAACACTGGGTGCGCACACACAAACATACCCACAGGTAGGACGTCTGTCCTATGCACAGCTGTATGTCCCCTTAAGTGACTGGTACCTTTTCCACTTTATTCCTATTTAATCTCTTCATTGACTAATTTATCTCATCATTTTCAAATACAATTGGGGGTAAGGAGAGGAAAAACAATAGCAAGACCTTCTTGAAGGTGACTTGTAAGTCTTTTGCAGTATAAATGCAAGTGGATTTCAAATGAAAACCCCCTTTGATGAATCAAGGCCTTATTCAGGAAACGCTAACATCCTAGATGTCGATTGGTAATACACGCGTCCCCGGAATTCTAGAAACAAACGGGTTCCAGTCAGCTGAGCGATATCAGGCATTATATCCGAGTTGCAAACTTTTAAAAAGGCAAACCGACAGTCTTTACGTCCTACCTCATTGCCCCTTCTCGTCTCACCCAGTGGCAAACAGAAGGAAAAGCAAGGAAGGCGGCCACGCTTCAGAAACACTGTTTGAAAACCAGAGAAAGAGCTTTGCTTGACCATTAAAGCACAAATAGAAAATAGTAAATCTCCTTCCCTCCCCCTGGCCTCCTCCAAGCAAAGCACTAGCAGCAAAGCCCATGTAAGGTTTGACAAATACTCAAGGACAAGGCAGGGCGGCTGAGTAAGAGGGCTGGGCTGCGTGTTCAGCCCGTGTTGGCTTAGATCTGGTTCTGGGAAGAGGTTCCCCAGTCCAGCCTCGCGGGCACCCTCGGAGACCAGAGAGGGGGGTGGAGGGGCATCAGATGAGGCAGGCCTAGGTGCAGAGGCATCAGATGACCACGCTGAGTGTCATGCTCTGGTCCTGGGGCGGGATCCTGCGGGACCAGCGAGCAAGAGATTGCCCAGCTGCTCGCAAAAACTTGCGTGCTCAGCAGGGCCCCCTGGCGCCGGGGCCCGGTACTGCAGCGCCCCCTTGCATCAGGCCCCTGCACAGCAGCAGCGACTTGCATCATGCTCCGGTACTGCAGCGCCCCCTTGCATCAGGCCCCTGGACTGCAGCACCCCTGCACCGCAGAGCTCCCTTGCATCATGCCCCGGTACTGCAGCGCCCCCTGCACCACCCTCCATAACGCCGGACATGCCACAGTGCCCAGGGGCCGGGGCCTGTGAAAGAGCAAGGGCGGGGCCGAGATTCAGGGCATAGCCTCTAGACTCACTTGGATTGGAGCATTAAGAGTGAGGGAGAAAGGCAGGGGATGGGGTGTGAGGAAAGACCCAGAGTTTGGCAAGAAGTGGAGAGCCTCGTGGGTGACACAGGTGCGGGTGGCCCCAGGGACAGAGCAGTTGCAGGACACTGAAAAATGTGGGAGATGAGGCTCTGGCCCACCCAGTCTCTGGAGCAGGTGAAAGACATTCTATGGGTGGGATTGGGGGCAACAGATTGCAGGCGCCCGAAGCCGTGGAAGGAGCAGGGACTTGTGCGCCAGCGCCCCACCAGGAGCGCACGCTTGCGGGGTCCTGCCGTCCTCAGACGGGGCCCGAGCTTGCAAGACTCCAGCAGAGGCGACCACGGCGTAGCCTTGGTGTGGGTCTGGCGCTCTCGGCCACAGTGAGATCTGCTACAGAGGTGCCGGGGGCGCCGGCAGTGCGCAGCTCAGCTGGGGAACGGCCATGAACTCGTGGAGATCCACGAGGAGGACAGGAAGCCGAAACAGCCACACACACACACACAGGGAAAGGGTGCAGGGCAAGGGCTGAGGGAGGACCCCTGGGTAGCAGAGGAAGGCGCTGTACACTAAGCGCTGCGATTCAGGGGCATAGGCCAAGGTCAGCGGCACGCTGCTGGGCACAGGAGAGGGTCCTGGAAGGCCAGGAGCTGGCCACTTTGCACAGGGTCCGTCTGCTGCTGCTGACCCAAAGGAAGTTGGTTGCTGGTGACTCCCTCCAAGACGTGGAGAGCACAGCCCACGACGAGCAGTGGCTTGCACACCCCAGGGGCCACAGGCCTGCCAACCACCCACCAGCGTGCTGCGAAACACCCTTTGCTCTGCGGCAGGAAGAATGACCCCAGCAGCCCAGCTGTGGACACTCAGCCAATCCTTGGAGCCCGCTCGCCCTTGCAGGTGGCCGAGGCACTCGTGGTGGCACTAGACGCGCTGATGCAGCACGCAGGCTCCACCAAAACTCCCGCTTCCCGATCCTCTTCCTCCACTCAAGCCAAACGCCTCCTTTGCCACGACGTGAGACCACAGGCACCTGCATGCTGCTGACCCAGCCCATTCCCTGGTGGCTCCGTCAGGCCACAGGACGTGCATCCAGCCAGGCTTTGGCTCGGCTGCACTTCAAGACTGCTTGTTATTAGTGTCATTTTAAGCCTAAGTAGACATCCGTCTCCCAGGAAGTAATCTTGATGTGTTATGAGTTCTGTTATTATGTCACAGAAAGGAAAAGCGGTTTGCTGGAGAAGCCTGGCGCAGGAAGCAAATGGGAATAAATAAGGGCGTGCTCTAAAGAAACAGTTATGGCCTTTGAAGGCGCTTACAAGGGCTGTCATTTCCCACCTGCGCCTGCGTTGAGTCTTGTAAGAAGCAGGAGGGCAGTGTGACCCCACGTTTGTTCTGCCAGGGCAGGGCCCCAGAAGGACTGGCGCCGCACAGGAACCTGCCTGCTGCACACCCAGCATGGCCAGGCCGCCCATCTGGCCGCCCTGGGGCAGGGGACGCTGCAGCCCTGTGCCTGCTACCCAGGAGCCTGGGCGAGCCTTGTAGTACGTGACCAAGGGCAACTGTGCTGTCCTGGGCTAGAGAAGGAGCCCAGCGCCTGCTTCTAACCCACAGCAGGTTTTACTTAATTTTTGTAGCTCAAAGGATTTTTTTTATTATTATATTACTTGGCAATAACTAATTGTGTGTGGTGAGAAAGAGTGTAGCTTTCCATTCATCATTAGATGCCGTTCCAGAAGGAAGAGATGAATTCATGGGTCGGTGAGTGGGGGGGGGGGGGCAGGCTTGAGTCACCAGCAATGAAGGATAGGGTTTTTGAGAGCTGAAGGAGGGCAGGAGGGGATGCCTAAAAGACTCTGTCACCCGGCCCTCAGGGCTCAGCAGTTGAGCATCGACCTATGAACCAGAAGATCGTGGTTCAATTCCCAGTCGGGGCACATGTCTGGGTTGTGGAAGCCCCAGTGTGGGGCATGCAGGAAGCATCAGATCAGTGACTCTCTCATCACTGATGTTTCTCTCCCTCTCTCCCTCTCTCTCTCTCTCTCTCTCTTTCCCTCCCTCCCTGTCTCTGAAATCAATAAAAACATATTTAAAATTAAAAAATAAAAAAAGACTGTTAAGTGCTTATTCTGGCTTAGGTGTCCGGGCTTCAACCCCAGACGTCACAATGAAACACACTTGACCTCTCCTTGTTAGGCCCCTCTTGCAAGCTCTCGAGGAGATTTGTCGCATAAAGGGCCCTGCAGAGATTCTGAGCAAACTCTTGTTACTCACCTCTGCTTGGAGTCACCTGTGAAACGTTCAGTTGTGTGAGCTCCAAGGGCCCACAGTGGACAGGAAGTGCAGTGACCGCAGCCCTCCACTTGTTGGGTGCAGTCCGCCCTCTGCAATGGAATTAGCCAGGGTGGCTCTCCAACGCGACTCACCGTAGAAGGACCCACGGGAAGATGGATGTTTGAATCCCACCCGCTCCCCTTCACTCGGGTGGAGGTAGATTCAGAACGGACGTATTTCATAGATAATATGGGAAAGTAGCAGAAAAAAAAGGCAGAATAGAGATATCAAGAGTGGGAAATGAGAAATCGATTTGGAAAGCAGAGGAGAACCATTGAAAACCTGTTGGAAGTGTGCACGCGCAGTTCAAAATAAGGCTTTCTACTTACGAAGTCCGGTTGGGGGTGTGTGGTCTTTTAACAAACCAAGATGGCAACGCTCATCCATCCAAATAAATATTTTGCATTTCCAACATCTGCAGACTAGCTTATCTTAGCAAAATATATGGATCCCTGGGAAGGTGTGCCCAAATCCATTTTAAACTTTTATTTTGGATGTACCAGAAAATCCTGTTTGTGACTCTGTCGTGAAGGATTTGGAATCTGATCCAATTTTGTTTAAAGGCCCAAGTGTTGAATGTTCTTTAAATTTCACAAATTATGTGTGGAAGAGTGTGAGTAAATGCTAACACTTAAATAATGATCCAGATTCATGATGGTATAGAAATTAATCCTGGCCCTGGCCGGTTTGGCTCAGCGGTTAGAGTACTGGTCGGGGCTCCGACTGAAAGGTCGCGGTTCCGTTCCTGCTCAAGGACACGTACCTCAGCTGCAGGTTCACTCCCCAGCCCCAGTTCAGGCTCGTACTGAAGGCAAGCAATTGATGTTTCTCTCTCTTCTCTCTCTCTTCCTTCCTTCCACTCTCTAAAAGTCAATGGAAAAAAATATCCTCAGGTGAGGTTTTAAAAAAAGATACAAAAGAAGTTACTCCTGAAATGCTCTACTCTGTCTTTGATGAACCTGTGGATTTAGGCACATTCAGTCTTGGAGAGAACAGACAGAGCTTGGCGCCATGTACTGAGATGCTGTCCTTCCTGGGGTTGGGTCCAGAGGCTCACAGAAGACCCCAAATAACAGTTCGTTCCTGGAATTGCTGGAATTGACAAATCCAGATTGAGTAGCGTGTTTTTCTGGGCATGATTTATCCTTGCTTTAACCATGGCCATCTGAGGTTGTGAGTTATGCTGTGTGTGTAACTGGCTTGGTTTATTAATCCCACAACTGGAGACTCTACTACTGATTTAATATTTACTGAGCACCCAAAATATGTCAAACACAGTACAAGCCCCAGCTTGAAGAGCTTCACAAAGTGAGTCAGCCGCACATGCATCTTATACACATAGCAAAGGCATCAACGCATGAAGGAAAATCAATGGAGGCACTGCCTTGGGGAACAGGTGCTCCTGACCTCTCATCTGTGGGGAATGGACCCTGGGCTCACTCCCAGATCTTTGCCTGGGTCCCCTTGACGTCAGTTCTGTGACTTGCCTTTGCAAGGCTGCTTGATGTTCAGGAATGCAAGCCACAGGACAGAGGTGGTTAACTGGCCCACCTGAGAAGATAAACCTGGAACTCAGCACCCCCTCTAGAGGAGCAGGCTGAAAATCCACAAGAACAAAATTCAGGAAGGTTACATCAATCGGAATACTGTTACCTTAGCACCCCTCACAGTTGCTAATTCCAGGTAACTGTTGCCAACACATATTGAAACACTCCCCAGCCGATTTAGTGAGCTGAATCTATTGATTGACTGCCAAAAGTGAGACCTGGTGACAATGCTTGCAAAGCGGATTACAGACCCTCCCGTCAGCCTCGGAGAGGGCTGCTGCCAAGTGCCAGACTGGCTCAGTTCCCAGCTCTATGGCCCGTATGGCTCCTTGCAGGAGAGGATTGGATGCTCCGTATTACCTAAAGTGGATTATATTAAATAAAATTTTCTACTTTCAACCCTGTGTGGATTTCTCTAGGACTCACTTCTGATAGACTTTTTTAAAGTTAGTTTTTTCGTAACATTTTAAAAAGATATGTTCTTAAATTGTTTAGAACAATTTTTTTAAATATATATTTTTATGTGTTTTAGGGGGAGAGGGAGGGAAATGGAGAGAGAGAGAGAAACATCAATGAGAAAGAGACATCCATCGGCTGCCTTCTGCATGCAGCCTAGTTGGGATCGAGCCTGCAACCTGGGCATGTGCCCTGACTGAGAATCAAACTGGCGACCTCTCCGTGCATGGGACAGCACTCACCCAACTGAGCCACACCGGCCAGTGCTAAAGTTAGGTTTATAGCCAAACTAGTCCCAAAGAGATTTCACATAAGGTAAGAATTAATTAGTTGCTATTCATTTGCCAATTTGCTTAGTTTGTAAAAATGTTTATAAACAGCATAATTCTCCAACCTCATTGGGCTCTCCATAAAATCCATATAAATATTAAAAAGGTTAAGTTGTAAGCATGATAGAAACAGGTGGCAGCTTTTCTAGTAATTATTGGGATACCTTCTTCTCACAGTTGATATAGACTTACTTACATCAAGCTACTCAGGGAACACTTCAATTTTTGGATTTGGAATAATCCGTAGTGTATAACTTTATAATGCAGTTGATCTGACTGGACTCGCGCAGTGCCTTACACATAGAAGACACGTAAGGAAATTGTTGAAAGCATACCTATATATTCCTGATGACAACGAGTTGTCTCTACGTGATTCATCAGGTATTCTCTGAAGGCTTAAAAGAGTTTTCCCCAAGTAACTCACTGTCAGAATTCAACTTCAAATTCTTAACACCCGTGACAGGTACAATGACAGCTTCACTCAGGTGTTTCTGAGACTAATTAAAAAGAGGATACTGCTTACCCTGGCCAATGTGGCTCAGTTGGTTGGAGGGTCATCCTGTCCACCAAAAGGTCACAGGTTCAACTCCCGTCAGGGCACGTACCCAGACTGCAGGTTAGAGCCGCAGTAGGGGCATGTACAGGAGGCAACTGGTCGATGTCTCTTTCACACATTGATGTTTCTCTCTCCCTCTCCCTTCCTCTCTCTCTAAAGCCAATTTTAAAAATTATAAAGTTGAATCTTGAACGTATATTCAAACCAACGAAAATGCTTTGAAAAGCCCTTATGCCCAGGCCCATCTCAAATCGACTGGACTCTCTGAGGACAGGGCCTAGTCAGTGATGTTATCTGGAAGCTCCCCAGGTGATTCTAGGAGCAACCAGAGCTAAGAAGCAGTGAATTTAACCTGGCAACAAAGAGACCACAATCAATCATATTTCTCCCCAACAAATCCCATCCTTTCCCCATCGCCCCCACTCTCCACACATACCCCGAGAATGCTCTAAGGAAACATGGGGTGTGTGGCCTTGAGCCTCCCGGTAATGGCGCTGCTGGAAGCGCAGGAGCCGGTCCCTGGGATGCCACAGGGCTGATCTGACAGCTGCCTATCAGGTATCATTGCCTAAGACTCCTGCTCTCACTGCCCAGTCACTGTTGCAACATCAATGTGGAAACCCCTGTCCCTGGGCACTTGTCCTCATTGACAGAACTCTCAGGAGGTTACGGTGAGAATTATCAGCCTGGTATCACAGCCCAACAGTCTTCACCTGTTCCCTTAACCATGGGATTGGAATTACGTGTTCTGTGCATCCTGGGGAGTGACAGTTTATTTTTCTCTTTTGACCTTAAGTAAGCTTCTCCCGGTCCTTGTATTCGGAGTTGATCGTGTCCCCGGTGTGTCGCTACAGAGCAGGTGGCGAGCACTTGTAAGACCACCGCCGTGGGTCTGCTGCGACCGAGCAATTAGACGATGCAGGAGAACGCTGTAGCTCACAGATTACACCGAGTTTCAGAAAAGCAAATACCTGAGCGCCCACCTTGTGGCAAACACTGGGTGCGCACACACAAACATACCCACAGGTAGGACGTCTGTCCTATGCACAGCTGTATGTCCCCTTAAGTGACTGGTACCTTTTCCACTTTATTCCTATTTAATCTCTTCATTGACTAATTTATCTCATCATTTTCAAATACAATTGGGGGTAAGGAGAGGAAAAACAATAGCAAGACCTTCTTGAAGGTGACTTGTAAGTCTTTTGCAGTATAAATGCAAGTGGATTTCAAATGAAAACCCCCTTTGATGAATCAAGGCCTTATTCAGGAAACGCTAACATCCTAGATGTCGATTGGTAATACACGCGTCCCCGGAATTCTAGAAACAAACGGGTTCCAGTCAGCTGAGCGATATCAGGCATTATATCCGAGTTGCAAACTTTTAAAAAGGCAAACCGACAGTCTTTACGTCCTACCTCATTGCCCCTTCTCGTCTCACCCAGTGGCAAACAGAAGGAAAAGCAAGGAAGGCGGCCACGCTTCAGAAACACTGTTTGAAAACCAGAGAAAGAGCTTTGCTTGACCATTAAAGCACAAATAGAAAATAGTAAATCTCCTTCCCTCCCCCTGGCCTCCTCCAAGCAAAGCACTAGCAGCAAAGCCCATGTAAGGTTTGACAAATACTCAAGGACAAGGCAGGGCGGCTGAGTAAGAGGGCTGGGCTGCGTGTTCAGCCCGTGTTGGCTTAGATCTGGTTCTGGGAAGAGGTTCCCCAGTCCAGCCTCGCGGGCACCCTCGGAGACCAGAGAGGGGGGTGGAGGGGCATCAGATGAGGCAGGCCTAGGTGCAGAGGCATCAGATGACCACGCTGAGTGTCATGCTCTGGTCCTGGGGCGGGATCCTGCGGGACCAGCGAGCAAGAGATTGCCCAGCTGCTCGCAAAAACTTGCGTGCTCAGCAGGGCCCCCTGGCGCCGGGGCCCGGTACTGCAGCGCCCCCTTGCATCAGGCCCCTGCACAGCAGCAGCGACTTGCATCATGCTCCGGTACTGCAGCGCCCCCTTGCATCAGGCCCCTGGACTGCAGCACCCCTGCACCGCAGAGCTCCCTTGCATCATGCCCCGGTACTGCAGCGCCCCCTGCACCACCCTCCATAACGCCGGACATGCCACAGTGCCCAGGGGCCGGGGCCTGTGAAAGAGCAAGGGCGGGGCCGAGATTCAGGGCATAGCCTCTAGACTCACTTGGATTGGAGCATTAAGAGTGAGGGAGAAAGGCAGGGGATGGGGTGTGAGGAAAGACCCAGAGTTTGGCAAGAAGTGGAGAGCCTCGTGGGTGACACAGGTGCGGGTGGCCCCAGGGACAGAGCAGTTGCAGGACACTGAAAAATGTGGGAGATGAGGCTCTGGCCCACCCAGTCTCTGGAGCAGGTGAAAGACATTCTATGGGTGGGATTGGGGGCAACAGATTGCAGGCGCCCGAAGCCGTGGAAGGAGCAGGGACTTGTGCGCCAGCGCCCCACCAGGAGCGCACGCTTGCGGGGTCCTGCCGTCCTCAGACGGGGCCCGAGCTTGCAAGACTCCAGCAGAGGCGACCACGGCGTAGCCTTGGTGTGGGTCTGGCGCTCTCGGCCACAGTGAGATCTGCTACAGAGGTGCCGGGGGCGCCGGCAGTGCGCAGCTCAGCTGGGGAACGGCCATGAACTCGTGGAGATCCACGAGGAGGACAGGAAGCCGAAACAGCCACACACACACACACAGGGAAAGGGTGCAGGGCAAGGGCTGAGGGAGGACCCCTGGGTAGCAGAGGAAGGCGCTGTACACTAAGCGCTGCGATTCAGGGGCATAGGCCAAGGTCAGCGGCACGCTGCTGGGCACAGGAGAGGGTCCTGGAAGGCCAGGAGCTGGCCACTTTGCACAGGGTCCGTCTGCTGCTGCTGACCCAAAGGAAGTTGGTTGCTGGTGACTCCCTCCAAGACGTGGAGAGCACAGCCCACGACGAGCAGTGGCTTGCACACCCCAGGGGCCACAGGCCTGCCAACCACCCACCAGCGTGCTGCGAAACACCCTTTGCTCTGCGGCAGGAAGAATGACCCCAGCAGCCCAGCTGTGGACACTCAGCCAATCCTTGGAGCCCGCTCGCCCTTGCAGGTGGCCGAGGCACTCGTGGTGGCACTAGACGCGCTGATGCAGCACGCAGGCTCCACCAAAACTCCCGCTTCCCGATCCTCTTCCTCCACTCAAGCCAAACGCCTCCTTTGCCACGACGTGAGACCACAGGCACCTGCATGCTGCTGACCCAGCCCATTCCCTGGTGGCTCCGTCAGGCCACAGGACGTGCATCCAGCCAGGCTTTGGCTCGGCTGCACTTCAAGACTGCTTGTTATTAGTGTCATTTTAAGCCTAAGTAGACATCCGTCTCCCAGGAAGTAATCTTGATGTGTTATGAGTTCTGTTATTATGTCACAGAAAGGAAAAGCGGTTTGCTGGAGAAGCCTGGCGCAGGAAGCAAATGGGAATAAATAAGGGCGTGCTCTAAAGAAACAGTTATGGCCTTTGAAGGCGCTTACAAGGGCTGTCATTTCCCACCTGCGCCTGCGTTGAGTCTTGTAAGAAGCAGGAGGGCAGTGTGACCCCACGTTTGTTCTGCCAGGGCAGGGCCCCAGAAGGACTGGCGCCGCACAGGAACCTGCCTGCTGCACACCCAGCATGGCCAGGCCGCCCATCTGGCCGCCCTGGGGCAGGGGACGCTGCAGCCCTGTGCCTGCTACCCAGGAGCCTGGGCGAGCCTTGTAGTACGTGACCAAGGGCAACTGTGCTGTCCTGGGCTAGAGAAGGAGCCCAGCGCCTGCTTCTAACCCACAGCAGGTTTTACTTAATTTTTGTAGCTCAAAGGATTTTTTTTATTATTATATTACTTGGCAATAACTAATTGTGTGTGGTGAGAAAGAGTGTAGCTTTCCATTCATCATTAGATGCCGTTCCAGAAGGAAGAGATGAATTCATGGGTCGGTGAGTGGGGGGGGGGGGGCAGGCTTGAGTCACCAGCAATGAAGGATAGGGTTTTTGAGAGCTGAAGGAGGGCAGGAGGGGATGCCTAAAAGACTCTGTCACCCGGCCCTCAGGGCTCAGCAGTTGAGCATCGACCTATGAACCAGAAGATCGTGGTTCAATTCCCAGTCGGGGCACATGTCTGGGTTGTGGAAGCCCCAGTGTGGGGCATGCAGGAAGCATCAGATCAGTGACTCTCTCATCACTGATGTTTCTCTCCCTCTCTCCCTCTCTCTCTCTCTCTCTCTCTTTCCCTCCCTCCCTGTCTCTGAAATCAATAAAAACATATTTAAAATTAAAAAATAAAAAAAGACTGTTAAGTGCTTATTCTGGCTTAGGTGTCCGGGCTTCAACCCCAGACGTCACAATGAAACACACTTGACCTCTCCTTGTTAGGCCCCTCTTGCAAGCTCTCGAGGAGATTTGTCGCATAAAGGGCCCTGCAGAGATTCTGAGCAAACTCTTGTTACTCACCTCTGCTTGGAGTCACCTGTGAAACGTTCAGTTGTGTGAGCTCCAAGGGCCCACAGTGGACAGGAAGTGCAGTGACCGCAGCCCTCCACTTGTTGGGTGCAGTCCGCCCTCTGCAATGGAATTAGCCAGGGTGGCTCTCCAACGCGACTCACCGTAGAAGGACCCACGGGAAGATGGATGTTTGAATCCCACCCGCTCCCCTTCACTCGGGTGGAGGTAGATTCAGAACGGACGTATTTCATAGATAATATGGGAAAGTAGCAGAAAAAAAAGGCAGAATAGAGATATCAAGAGTGGGAAATGAGAAATCGATTTGGAAAGCAGAGGAGAACCATTGAAAACCTGTTGGAAGTGTGCACGCGCAGTTCAAAATAAGGCTTTCTACTTACGAAGTCCGGTTGGGGGTGTGTGGTCTTTTAACAAACCAAGATGGCAACGCTCATCCATCCAAATAAATATTTTGCATTTCCAACATCTGCAGACTAGCTTATCTTAGCAAAATATATGGATCCCTGGGAAGGTGTGCCCAAATCCATTTTAAACTTTTATTTTGGATGTACCAGAAAATCCTGTTTGTGACTCTGTCGTGAAGGATTTGGAATCTGATCCAATTTTGTTTAAAGGCCCAAGTGTTGAATGTTCTTTAAATTTCACAAATTATGTGTGGAAGAGTGTGAGTAAATGCTAACACTTAAATAATGATCCAGATTCATGATGGTATAGAAATTAATCCTGGCCCTGGCCGGTTTGGCTCAGCGGTTAGAGTACTGGTCGGGGCTCCGACTGAAAGGTCGCGGTTCCGTTCCTGCTCAAGGACACGTACCTCAGCTGCAGGTTCACTCCCCAGCCCCAGTTCAGGCTCGTACTGAAGGCAAGCAATTGATGTTTCTCTCTCTTCTCTCTCTCTTCCTTCCTTCCACTCTCTAAAAGTCAATGGAAAAAAATATCCTCAGGTGAGGTTTTAAAAAAAGATACAAAAGAAGTTACTCCTGAAATGCTCTACTCTGTCTTTGATGAACCTGTGGATTTAGGCACATTCAGTCTTGGAGAGAACAGACAGAGCTTGGCGCCATGTACTGAGATGCTGTCCTTCCTGGGGTTGGGTCCAGAGGCTCACAGAAGACCCCAAATAACAGTTCGTTCCTGGAATTGCTGGAATTGACAAATCCAGATTGAGTAGCGTGTTTTTCTGGGCATGATTTATCCTTGCTTTAACCATGGCCATCTGAGGTTGTGAGTTATGCTGTGTGTGTAACTGGCTTGGTTTATTAATCCCACAACTGGAGACTCTACTACTGATTTAATATTTACTGAGCACCCAAAATATGTCAAACACAGTACAAGCCCCAGCTTGAAGAGCTTCACAAAGTGAGTCAGCCGCACATGCATCTTATACACATAGCAAAGGCATCAACGCATGAAGGAAAATCAATGGAGGCACTGCCTTGGGGAACAGGTGCTCCTGACCTCTCATCTGTGGGGAATGGACCCTGGGCTCACTCCCAGATCTTTGCCTGGGTCCCCTTGACGTCAGTTCTGTGACTTGCCTTTGCAAGGCTGCTTGATGTTCAGGAATGCAAGCCACAGGACAGAGGTGGTTAACTGGCCCACCTGAGAAGATAAACCTGGAACTCAGCACCCCCTCTAGAGGAGCAGGCTGAAAATCCACAAGAACAAAATTCAGGAAGGTTACATCAATCGGAATACTGTTACCTTAGCACCCCTCACAGTTGCTAATTCCAGGTAACTGTTGCCAACACATATTGAAACACTCCCCAGCCGATTTAGTGAGCTGAATCTATTGATTGACTGCCAAAAGTGAGACCTGGTGACAATGCTTGCAAAGCGGATTACAGACCCTCCCGTCAGCCTCGGAGAGGGCTGCTGCCAAGTGCCAGACTGGCTCAGTTCCCAGCTCTATGGCCCGTATGGCTCCTTGCAGGAGAGGATTGGATGCTCCGTATTACCTAAAGTGGATTATATTAAATAAAATTTTCTACTTTCAACCCTGTGTGGATTTCTCTAGGACTCACTTCTGATAGACTTTTTTAAAGTTAGTTTTTTCGTAACATTTTAAAAAGATATGTTCTTAAATTGTTTAGAACAATTTTTTTAAATATATATTTTTATGTGTTTTAGGGGGAGAGGGAGGGAAATGGAGAGAGAGAGAGAAACATCAATGAGAAAGAGACATCCATCGGCTGCCTTCTGCATGCAGCCTAGTTGGGATCGAGCCTGCAACCTGGGCATGTGCCCTGACTGAGAATCAAACTGGCGACCTCTCCGTGCATGGGACAGCACTCACCCAACTGAGCCACACCGGCCAGTGCTAAAGTTAGGTTTATAGCCAAACTAGTCCCAAAGAGATTTCACATAAGGTAAGAATTAATTAGTTGCTATTCATTTGCCAATTTGCTTAGTTTGTAAAAATGTTTATAAACAGCATAATTCTCCAACCTCATTGGGCTCTCCATAAAATCCATATAAATATTAAAAAGGTTAAGTTGTAAGCATGATAGAAACAGGTGGCAGCTTTTCTAGTAATTATTGGGATACCTTCTTCTCACAGTTGATATAGACTTACTTACATCAAGCTACTCAGGGAACACTTCAATTTTTGGATTTGGAATAATCCGTAGTGTATAACTTTATAATGCAGTTGATCTGACTGGACTCGCGCAGTGCCTTACACATAGAAGACACGTAAGGAAATTGTTGAAAGCATACCTATATATTCCTGATGACAACGAGTTGTCTCTACGTGATTCATCAGGTATTCTCTGAAGGCTTAAAAGAGTTTTCCCCAAGTAACTCACTGTCAGAATTCAACTTCAAATTCTTAACACCCGTGACAGGTACAATGACAGCTTCACTCAGGTGTTTCTGAGACTAATTAAAAAGAGGATACTGCTTACCCTGGCCAATGTGGCTCAGTTGGTTGGAGGGTCATCCTGTCCACCAAAAGGTCACAGGTTCAACTCCCGTCAGGGCACGTACCCAGACTGCAGGTTAGAGCCGCAGTAGGGGCATGTACAGGAGGCAACTGGTCGATGTCTCTTTCACACATTGATGTTTCTCTCTCCCTCTCCCTTCCTCTCTCTCTAAAGCCAATTTTAAAAATTATAAAGTTGAATCTTGAACGTATATTCAAACCAACGAAAATGCTTTGAAAAGCCCTTATGCCCAGGCCCATCTCAAATCGACTGGACTCTCTGAGGACAGGGCCTAGTCAGTGATGTTATCTGGAAGCTCCCCAGGTGATTCTAGGAGCAACCAGAGCTAAGAAGCAGTGAATTTAACCTGGCAACAAAGAGACCACAATCAATCATATTTCTCCCCAACAAATCCCATCCTTTCCCCATCACCCCCACTCTCCACACATACCCCGAGAATGCTCTAAGGAAACATGGGGTGTGTGGCCTTGAGCCTCCCGGTAATGGCGCTGCTGGAAGCGCAGGAGCCGGTCCCTGGGATGCCACAGGGCTGATCTGACAGCTGCCTATCAGGTATCATTGCCTAAGACTCCTGCTCTCACTGCCCAGTCACTGTTGCAACATCAATGTGGAAACCCCTGTCCCTGGGCACTTGTCCTCATTGACAGAACTCTCAGGAGGTTACGGTGAGAATTATCAGCCTGGTATCACAGCCCAACAGTCTTCACCTGTTCCCTTAACCATGGGATTGGAATTACGTGTTCTGTGCATCCTGGGGAGTGACAGTTTATTTTTCTCTTTTGACCTTAAGTAAGCTTCTCCCGGTCCTTGTATTCGGAGTTGATCGTGTCCCCGGTGTGTCGCTACAGAGCAGGTGGCGAGCACTTGTAAGACCACCGCCGTGGGTCTGCTGCGACCGAGCAATTAGACGATGCAGGAGAACGCTGTAGCTCACAGATTACACCGAGTTTCAGAAAAGCAAATACCTGAGCGCCCACCTTGTGGCAAACACTGGGTGCGCACACACAAACATACCCACAGGTAGGACGTCTGTCCTATGCACAGCTGTATGTCCCCTTAAGTGACTGGTACCTTTTCCACTTTATTCCTATTTAATCTCTTCATTGACTAATTTATCTCATCATTTTCAAATACAATTGGGGGTAAGGAGAGGAAAAACAATAGCAAGACCTTCTTGAAGGTGACTTGTAAGTCTTTTGCAGTATAAATGCAAGTGGATTTCAAATGAAAACCCCCTTTGATGAATCAAGGCCTTATTCAGGAAACGCTAACATCCTAGATGTCGATTGGTAATACACGCGTCCCCGGAATTCTAGAAACAAACGGGTTCCAGTCAGCTGAGCGATATCAGGCATTATATCCGAGTTGCAAACTTTTAAAAAGGCAAACCGACAGTCTTTACGTCCTACCTCATTGCCCCTTCTCGTCTCACCCAGTGGCAAACAGAAGGAAAAGCAAGGAAGGCGGCCACGCTTCAGAAACACTGTTTGAAAACCAGAGAAAGAGCTTTGCTTGACCATTAAAGCACAAATAGAAAATAGTAAATCTCCTTCCCTCCCCCTGGCCTCCTCCAAGCAAAGCACTAGCAGCAAAGCCCATGTAAGGTTTGACAAATACTCAAGGACAAGGCAGGGCGGCTGAGTAAGAGGGCTGGGCTGCGTGTTCAGCCCGTGTTGGCTTAGATCTGGTTCTGGGAAGAGGTTCCCCAGTCCAGCCTCGCGGGCACCCTCGGAGACCAGAGAGGGGGGTGGAGGGGCATCAGATGAGGCAGGCCTAGGTGCAGAGGCATCAGATGACCACGCTGAGTGTCATGCTCTGGTCCTGGGGCGGGATCCTGCGGGACCAGCGAGCAAGAGATTGCCCAGCTGCTCGCAAAAACTTGCGTGCTCAGCAGGGCCCCCTGGCGCCGGGGCCCGGTACTGCAGCGCCCCCTTGCATCAGGCCCCTGCACAGCAGCAGCGACTTGCATCATGCTCCGGTACTGCAGCGCCCCCTTGCATCAGGCCCCTGGACTGCAGCACCCCTGCACCGCAGAGCTCCCTTGCATCATGCCCCGGTACTGCAGCGCCCCCTGCACCACCCTCCATAACGCCGGACATGCCACAGTGCCCAGGGGCCGGGGCCTGTGAAAGAGCAAGGGCGGGGCCGAGATTCAGGGCATAGCCTCTAGACTCACTTGGATTGGAGCATTAAGAGTGAGGGAGAAAGGCAGGGGATGGGGTGTGAGGAAAGACCCAGAGTTTGGCAAGAAGTGGAGAGCCTCGTGGGTGACACAGGTGCGGGTGGCCCCAGGGACAGAGCAGTTGCAGGACACTGAAAAATGTGGGAGATGAGGCTCTGGCCCACCCAGTCTCTGGAGCAGGTGAAAGACATTCTATGGGTGGGATTGGGGGCAACAGATTGCAGGCGCCCGAAGCCGTGGAAGGAGCAGGGACTTGTGCGCCAGCGCCCCACCAGGAGCGCACGCTTGCGGGGTCCTGCCGTCCTCAGACGGGGCCCGAGCTTGCAAGACTCCAGCAGAGGCGACCACGGCGTAGCCTTGGTGTGGGTCTGGCGCTCTCGGCCACAGTGAGATCTGCTACAGAGGTGCCGGGGGCGCCGGCAGTGCGCAGCTCAGCTGGGGAACGGCCATGAACTCGTGGAGATCCACGAGGAGGACAGGAAGCCGAAACAGCCACACACACACACACAGGGAAAGGGTGCAGGGCAAGGGCTGAGGGAGGACCCCTGGGTAGCAGAGGAAGGCGCTGTACACTAAGCGCTGCGATTCAGGGGCATAGGCCAAGGTCAGCGGCACGCTGCTGGGCACAGGAGAGGGTCCTGGAAGGCCAGGAGCTGGCCACTTTGCACAGGGTCCGTCTGCTGCTGCTGACCCAAAGGAAGTTGGTTGCTGGTGACTCCCTCCAAGACGTGGAGAGCACAGCCCACGACGAGCAGTGGCTTGCACACCCCAGGGGCCACAGGCCTGCCAACCACCCACCAGCGTGCTGCGAAACACCCTTTGCTCTGCGGCAGGAAGAATGACCCCAGCAGCCCAGCTGTGGACACTCAGCCAATCCTTGGAGCCCGCTCGCCCTTGCAGGTGGCCGAGGCACTCGTGGTGGCACTAGACGCGCTGATGCAGCACGCAGGCTCCACCAAAACTCCCGCTTCCCGATCCTCTTCCTCCACTCAAGCCAAACGCCTCCTTTGCCACGACGTGAGACCACAGGCACCTGCATGCTGCTGACCCAGCCCATTCCCTGGTGGCTCCGTCAGGCCACAGGACGTGCATCCAGCCAGGCTTTGGCTCGGCTGCACTTCAAGACTGCTTGTTATTAGTGTCATTTTAAGCCTAAGTAGACATCCGTCTCCCAGGAAGTAATCTTGATGTGTTATGAGTTCTGTTATTATGTCACAGAAAGGAAAAGCGGTTTGCTGGAGAAGCCTGGCGCAGGAAGCAAATGGGAATAAATAAGGGCGTGCTCTAAAGAAACAGTTATGGCCTTTGAAGGCGCTTACAAGGGCTGTCATTTCCCACCTGCGCCTGCGTTGAGTCTTGTAAGAAGCAGGAGGGCAGTGTGACCCCACGTTTGTTCTGCCAGGGCAGGGCCCCAGAAGGACTGGCGCCGCACAGGAACCTGCCTGCTGCACACCCAGCATGGCCAGGCCGCCCATCTGGCCGCCCTGGGGCAGGGGACGCTGCAGCCCTGTGCCTGCTACCCAGGAGCCTGGGCGAGCCTTGTAGTACGTGACCAAGGGCAACTGTGCTGTCCTGGGCTAGAGAAGGAGCCCAGCGCCTGCTTCTAACCCACAGCAGGTTTTACTTAATTTTTGTAGCTCAAAGGATTTTTTTTATTATTATATTACTTGGCAATAACTAATTGTGTGTGGTGAGAAAGAGTGTAGCTTTCCATTCATCATTAGATGCCGTTCCAGAAGGAAGAGATGAATTCATGGGTCGGTGAGTGGGGGGGGGGGGGGCAGGCTTGAGTCACCAGCAATGAAGGATAGGGTTTTTGAGAGCTGAAGGAGGGCAGGAGGGGATGCCTAAAAGACTCTGTCACCCGGCCCTCAGGGCTCAGCAGTTGAGCATCGACCTATGAACCAGAAGATCGTGGTTCAATTCCCAGTCGGGGCACATGTCTGGGTTGTGGAAGCCCCAGTGTGGG
The DNA here is from genome assembly GCF_054644295.1 of Miniopterus natalensis. Lineage (NCBI taxonomy): Eukaryota > Metazoa > Chordata > Mammalia > Chiroptera > Miniopteridae > Miniopterus > Miniopterus natalensis. The sequence continues at coordinate 48,388 of NW_028269922.1, read as the reverse complement.
GCATGCAGGAAGCATCAGATCAGTGACTCTCTCATCACTGATGTTTCTCTCCCTCTCTCCCTCTCTCTCTCTCTCTCTCTCTTTCCCTCCCTCCCTGTCTCTGAAATCAATAAAAACATATTTAAAATTAAAAAATAAAAAAAGACTGTTAAGTGCTTATTCTGGCTTAGGTGTCCGGGCTTCAACCCCAGACGTCACAATGAAACACACTTGACCTCTCCTTGTTAGGCCCCTCTTGCAAGCTCTCGAGGAGATTTGTCGCATAAAGGGCCCTGCAGAGATTCTGAGCAAACTCTTGTTACTCACCTCTGCTTGGAGTCACCTGTGAAACGTTCAGTTGTGTGAGCTCCAAGGGCCCACAGTGGACAGGAAGTGCAGTGACCGCAGCCCTCCACTTGTTGGGTGCAGTCCGCCCTCTGCAATGGAATTAGCCAGGGTGGCTCTCCAACGCGACTCACCGTAGAAGGACCCACGGGAAGATGGATGTTTGAATCCCACCCGCTCCCCTTCACTCGGGTGGAGGTAGATTCAGAACGGACGTATTTCATAGATAATATGGGAAAGTAGCAGAAAAAAAAGGCAGAATAGAGATATCAAGAGTGGGAAATGAGAAATCGATTTGGAAAGCAGAGGAGAACCATTGAAAACCTGTTGGAAGTGTGCACGCGCAGTTCAAAATAAGGCTTTCTACTTACGAAGTCCGGTTGGGGGTGTGTGGTCTTTTAACAAACCAAGATGGCAACGCTCATCCATCCAAATAAATATTTTGCATTTCCAACATCTGCAGACTAGCTTATCTTAGCAAAATATATGGATCCCTGGGAAGGTGTGCCCAAATCCATTTTAAACTTTTATTTTGGATGTACCAGAAAATCCTGTTTGTGACTCTGTCGTGAAGGATTTGGAATCTGATCCAATTTTGTTTAAAGGCCCAAGTGTTGAATGTTCTTTAAATTTCACAAATTATGTGTGGAAGAGTGTGAGTAAATGCTAACACTTAAATAATGATCCAGATTCATGATGGTATAGAAATTAATCCTGGCCCTGGCCGGTTTGGCTCAGCGGTTAGAGTACTGGTCGGGGCTCCGACTGAAAGGTCGCGGTTCCGTTCCTGCTCAAGGACACGTACCTCAGCTGCAGGTTCACTCCCCAGCCCCAGTTCAGGCTCGTACTGAAGGCAAACAATTGATGATTCTCTCTCTTCTCTCTCTCTTCCTTCCTTCCACTCTCTAAAAGTCAATGGAAAAAAATATCCTCAGGTGAGGTTTTAAAAAAAGATACAAAAGAAGTTACTCCTGAAATGCTCTACTCTGTCTTTGATGAACCTGTGGATTTAGGCACATTCAGTCTTGGAGAGAACAGACAGAGCTTGGCGCCATGTACTGAAATGCTGTCCTTCCTAGGGTTGGGTCCAGAGGCTCACAGAAGACCCCAAATAACAGTTCGTTCCTGGAATTGCTGGAATTGACAAATCCAGATTGAGTAGCGTGTTTTTCTGGGCATGATTTATCCTTGCTTTAACCATGGCCATCTGAGGTTGTGAGTTATGCTGTGTGTGTAACTGGCTTGGTTTATTAATCCCACAACTGGAGACTCTACTACTGATTTAATATTTACTGAGCACCCAAAATATGTCAAACACAGTACAAGCCCCAGCTTGAAGAGCTTCACAAAGTGAGTCAGCCGCACATGCATCTTATACACATAGCAAAGGCATCAGCGCATGAAGGAAAATCAATGGAGGCACTGCCTTGGGGAACAGGTGCTCCTGACCTCTCCTCTGTGGGGAATGGACCCTGGGCTCACTCCCAGATCTTTGCCTGGGTCCCCTTGACGTCAGTTCTGTGACTTGCCTTTGCAAGGCTGCTTGATGTTCAGGAATGCAAGCCACAGGACAGAGGTGGTTAACTGGCCCACCTGAGAAGATAAACCTGGAACTCAGCACCCCCTCTAGAGGAGCAGGCTGAAAATCCACAAGAACAAAATTCAGGAAGGTTACATCAATCGGAATACTGTTACCTTAGCATCCCTCACAGTTGCTAATTCCAGGTAACTGTTGCCAACACATATTGAAACACTCCCCAGCCGATTTAGTGAGCTGAATCTATTGATTGACTGCCAAAAGTGAGACCTGGTGACAATGCTTGCAAAGCGGATTACAGACCCTCCCGTCAGCCTCGGAGAGGGCTGCTGCCAAGTGCCAGACTGGCTCAGTTCCCAGCTCTATGGCCCGAATGGCTCCTTGCAGGAGAGGATTGGATGCTCCGTATTACCTAAAGTGGATTATATTAAATAAAATTTTCTACTTTCAACCCTGTGTGGATTTCTCTAGGACTCACTTCTGATAGACTTTTTTAAAGTTAGTTTTTTCGTAACATTTTAAAAAGATATGTTCTTAAATTGTTTAGAACAATTTTTTTAAATATATATTTTTATGTGTTTTAGGGGGAGAGGGAGGGAAATGGAGAGAGAGAGAGAAACATCAATGAGAAAGAGACATCCATCGGCTGCCTTCTGCATGCAGCCTAGTTGGGATCGAGCCTGCAACCTGGGCATGTGCCCTGACTGAGAATCAAACTGGCGACCTCTCCGTGCATGGGACAGCACTCACCCAACTGAGCCACACCGGCCAGTGCTAAAGTTAGGTTTATAGCCAAACTAGTCCCAAAGAGATTTCACATAAGGTAAGAATTAATTAGTTGCTATTCATTTGCCAATTTGCTTAGTTTGTAAAAATGTTTATAAACAGCATAATTCTCCAACCTCATTGGGCTCTCCATAAAATCCATATAAATATTAAAAAGGTTAAGTTGTAAGCATGATAGAAACAGGTGGCAGCTTTTCTAGTAATTATTGGGATACCTTCTTCTCACAGTTGATATAGACTTACTTACATCAAGCTACTCAGGGAACACTTCAATTTTTGGATTTGGAATAATCCGTAGTGTATAACTTTATAATGCAGTTGATCTGACTGGACTCGCGCAGTGCCTTACACATAGAAGACACGTAAGGAAATTGTTGAAAGCATACCTATATATTCCTGATGACAACGAGTTGTCTCTACGTGATTCATCAGGTATTCTCTGAAGGCTTAAAAGAGTTTTCCCCAAGTAACTCACTGTCAGAATTCAACTTCAAATTCTTAACACCCGTGACAGGTACAATGACAGCTTCACTCAGGTGTTTCTGAGACTAATTAAAAAGAGGATACTGCTTACCCTGGCCAATGTGGCTCAGTTGGTTGGAGGGTCATCCTGTCCACCAAAAGGTCACAGGTTCAACTCCCGTCAGGGCACGTACCCAGACTGCAGGTTAGAGCCGCAGTAGGGGCATGTACAGGAGGCAACTGGTCGATGTCTCTTTCACACATTGATGTTTCTCTCTCCCTCTCCCTTCCTCTCTCTCTAAAGCCAATTTTAAAAATTATAAAGTTGAATCTTGAACGTATATTCAAACCAACGAAAATGCTTTGAAAAGCCCTTATGCCCAGGCCCATCTCAAATCGACTGGACTCTCTGAGGACAGGGCCTAGTCAGTGATGTTATCTGGAAGCTCCCCAGGTGATTCTAGGAGCAACCAGAGCTAAGAAGCAGTGAATTTAACCTGGCAACAAAGAGACCACAATCAATCATATTTCTCCCCAACAAATCCCATCCTTTCCCCATCACCCCCACTCTCCACACATACCCCGAGAATGCTCTAAGGAAACATGGGGTGTGTGGCCTTGAGCCTCCCGGTAATGGCGCTGCTGGAAGCGCAGGAGCCGGTCCCTGGGATGCCACAGGGCTGATCTGACAGCTGCCTATCAGGTATCATTGCCTAAGACTCCTGCTCTCACTGCCCAGTCACTGTTGCAACATCAATGTGGAAACCCCTGTCCCTGGGCACTTGTCCTCATTGACAGAACTCTCAGGAGGTTACGGTGAGAATTATCAGCCTGGTATCACAGCCCAACAGTCTTCACCTGTTCCCTTAACCATGGGATTGGAATTACGTGTTCTGTGCATCCTGGGGAGTGACAGTTTATTTTTCTCTTTTGACCTTAAGTAAGCTTCTCCCGGTCCTTGTATTCGGAGTTGATCGTGTCCCCGGTGTGTCGCTACAGAGCAGGTGGCGAGCACTTGTAAGACCACCGCCGTGGGTCTGCTGCGACCGAGCAATTAGACGATGCAGGAGAACGCTGTAGCTCACAGATTACACCGAGTTTCAGAAAAGCAAATACCTGAGCGCCCACCTTGTGGCAAACACTGGGTGCGCACACACAAACATACCCACAGGTAGGACGTCTGTCCTATGCACAGCTGTATGTCCCCTTAAGTGACTGGTACCTTTTCCACTTTATTCCTATTTAATCTCTTCATTGACTAATTTATCTCATCATTTTCAAATACAATTGGGGGTAAGGAGAGGAAAAACAATAGCAAGACCTTCTTGAAGGTGACTTGTAAGTCTTTTGCAGTATAAATGCAAGTGGATTTCAAATGAAAACCCCCTTTGATGAATCAAGGCCTTATTCAGGAAACGCTAACATCCTAGATGTCGATTGGTAATACACGCGTCCCCGGAATTCTAGAAACAAACGGGTTCCAGTCAGCTGAGCGATATCAGGCATTATATCCGAGTTGCAAACTTTTAAAAAGGCAAACCGACAGTCTTTACGTCCTACCTCATTGCCCCTTCTCGTCTCACCCAGTGGCAAACAGAAGGAAAAGCAAGGAAGGCGGCCACGCTTCAGAAACACTGTTTGAAAACCAGAGAAAGAGCTTTGCTTGACCATTAAAGCACAAATAGAAAATAGTAAATCTCCTTCCCTCCCCCTGGCCTCCTCCAAGCAAAGCACTAGCAGCAAAGCCCATGTAAGGTTTCACAAATACTCAAGGACAAGGCAGGGCGGCTGAGTAAGAGGGCTGGGCTGCGTGTTCAGCCCGTGTTGGCTTAGATCTGGTTCTGGGAAGAGGTTCCCCAGTCCAGCCTCGCGGGCACCCTCGGAGACCAGAGAGGGGGGTGGAGGGGCATCAGATGAGGCAGGCCTAGGTGCAGAGGCATCAGATGACCACGCTGAGTGTCATGCTCTGGTCCTGGGGCGGGATCCTGCGGGACCAGCGAGCAAGAGATTGCCCAGCTGCTCGCAAAAACTTGCGTGCTCAGCAGGGCCCCCTGGCGCCGGGGCCCGGTACTGCAGCGCCCCCTTGCATCAGGCCCCTGCACAGCAGCAGCGACTTGCATCATGCTCCGGTACTGCAGCGCCCCCTTGCATCAGGCCCCTGGACTGCAGCACCCCTGCACCGCAGAGCTCCCTTGCATCATGCCCCGGTACTGCAGCGCCCCCTGCACCACCCTCCATAACGCCGGACATGCCACAGTGCCCAGGGGCCGGGGCCTGTGAAAGAGCAAGGGCGGGGCCGAGATTCAGGGCATAGCCTCTAGACTCACTTGGATTGGAGCATTAAGAGTGAGGGAGAAAGGCAGGGGATGGGGTGTGAGGAAAGACCCAGAGTTTGGCAAGAAGTGGAGAGCCTCGTGGGTGACACAGGTGCGGGTGGCCCCAGGGACAGAGCAGTTGCAGGACACTGAAAAATGTGGGAGATGAGGCTCTGGCCCACCCAGTCTCTGGAGCAGGTGAAAGACATTCTATGGGTGGGATTGGGGGCAACAGATTGCAGGCGCCCGAAGCCGTGGAAGGAGCAGGGACTTGTGCGCCAGCGCCCCACCAGGAGCGCACGCTTGCGGGGTCCTGCCGTCCTCAGACGGGGCCCGAGCTTGCAAGACTCCAGCAGAGGCGACCACGGCGTAGCCTTGGTGTGGGTCTGGCGCTCTCGGCCACAGTGAGATCTGCTACAGAGGTGCCGGGGGCGCCGGCAGTGCGCAGCTCAGCTGGGGAACGGCCATGAACTCGTGGAGATCCACGAGGAGGACAGGAAGCCGAAACAGCCACACACACACACACAGGGAAAGGGTGCAGGGCAAGGGCTGAGGGAGGACCCCTGGGTAGCAGAGGAAGGCGCTGTACACTAAGCGCTGCGATTCAGGGGCATAGGCCAAGGTCAGCGGCACGCTGCTGGGCACAGGAGAGGGTCCTGGAAGGCCAGGAGCTGGCCACTTTGCACAGGGTCCGTCTGCTGCTGCTGACCCAAAGGAAGTTGGTTGCTGGTGACTCCCTCCAAGACGTGGAGAGCACAGCCCACGACGAGCAGTGGCTTGCACACCCCAGGGGCCACAGGCCTGCCAACCACCCACCAGCGTGCTGCGAAACACCCTTTGCTCTGCGGCAGGAAGAATGACCCCAGCAGCCCAGCTGTGGACACTCAGCCAATCCTTGGAGCCCGCTCGCCCTTGCAGGTGGCCGAGGCACTCGTGGTGGCACTAGACGCGCTGATGCAGCACGCAGGCTCCACCAAAACTCCCGCTTCCCGATCCTCTTCCTCCACTCAAGCCAAACGCCTCCTTTGCCACGACGTGAGACCACAGGCACCTGCATGCTGCTGACCCAGCCCATTCCCTGGTGGCTCCGTCAGGCCACAGGACGTGCATCCAGCCAGGCTTTGGCTCGGCTGCACTTCAAGACTGCTTGTTATTAGTGTCATTTTAAGCCTAAGTAGACATCCGTCTCCCAGGAAGTAATCTTGATGTGTTATGAGTTCTGTTATTATGTCACAGAAAGGAAAAGCGGTTTGCTGGAGAAGCCTGGCGCAGGAAGCAAATGGGAATAAATAAGGGCGTGCTCTAAAGAAACAGTTATGGCCTTTGAAGGCGCTTACAAGGGCTGTCATTTCCCACCTGCGCCTGCGTTGAGTCTTGTAAGAAGCAGGAGGGCAGTGTGACCCCACGTTTGTTCTGCCAGGGCAGGGCCCCAGAAGGACTGGCGCCGCACAGGAACCTGCCTGCTGCACACCCAGCATGGCCAGGCCGCCCATCTGGCCGCCCTGGGGCAGGGGACGCTGCAGCCCTGTGCCTGCTACCCAGGAGCCTGGGCGAGCCTTGTAGTACGTGACCAAGGGCAACTGTGCTGTCCTGGGCTAGAGAAGGAGCCCAGCGCCTGCTTCTAACCCACAGCAGGTTTTACTTAATTTTTGTAGCTCAAAGGATTTTTTTTATTATTATATTACTTGGCAATAACTAATTGTGTGTGGTGAGAAAGAGTGTAGCTTTCCATTCATCATTAGATGCCGTTCCAGAAGGAAGAGATGAATTCATGGGTCGGTGAGTGGGGGGGGGGGGGCAGGCTTGAGTCACCAGCAATGAAGGATAGGGTTTTTGAGAGCTGAAGGAGGGCAGGAGGGGATGCCTAAAAGACTCTGTCACCCGGCCCTCAGGGCTCAGCAGTTGAGCATCGACCTATGAACCAGAAGATCGTGGTTCAATTCCCAGTCGGGGCACATGTCTGGGTTGTGGAAGCCCCAGTGTGGGGCATGCAGGAAGCATCAGATCAGTGACTCTCTCATCACTGATGTTTCTCTCCCTCTCTCCCTCTCTCTCTCTCTCTCTCTCTTTCCCTCCCTCCCTGTCTCTGAAATCAATAAAAACATATTTAAAATTAAAAAATAAAAAAAGACTGTTAAGTGCTTATTCTGGCTTAGGTGTCCGGGCTTCAACCCCAGACGTCACAATGAAACACACTTGACCTCTCCTTGTTAGGCCCCTCTTGCAAGCTCTCGAGGAGATTTGTCGCATAAAGGGCCCTGCAGAGATTCTGAGCAAACTCTTGTTACTCACCTCTGCTTGGAGTCACCTGTGAAACGTTCAGTTGTGTGAGCTCCAAGGGCCCACAGTGGACAGGAAGTGCAGTGACCGCAGCCCTCCACTTGTTGGGTGCAGTCCGCCCTCTGCAATGGAATTAGCCAGGGTGGCTCTCCAACGCGACTCACCGTAGAAGGACCCACGGGAAGATGGATGTTTGAATCCCACCCGCTCCCCTTCACTCGGGTGGAGGTAGATTCAGAACGGACGTATTTCATAGATAATATGGGAAAGTAGCAGAAAAAAAAGGCAGAATAGAGATATCAAGAGTGGGAAATGAGAAATCGATTTGGAAAGCAGAGGAGAACCATTGAAAACCTGTTGGAAGTGTGCACGCGCAGTTCAAAATAAGGCTTTCTACTTACGAAGTCCGGTTGGGGGTGTGTGGTCTTTTAACAAACCAAGATGGCAACGCTCATCCATCCAAATAAATATTTTGCATTTCCAACATCTGCAGACTAGCTTATCTTAGCAAAATATATGGATCCCTGGGAAGGTGTGCCCAAATCCATTTTAAACTTTTATTTTGGATGTACCAGAAAATCCTGTTTGTGACTCTGTCGTGAAGGATTTGGAATCTGATCCAATTTTGTTTAAAGGCCCAAGTGTTGAATGTTCTTTAAATTTCACAAATTATGTGTGGAAGAGTGTGAGTAAATGCTAACACTTAAATAATGATCCAGATTCATGGTGGTATAGAAATTAATCCTGGCCCTGGCCGGTTTGGCTCAGCGGTTAGAGTACTGGTCGGGGCTCCGACTGAAAGGTCGCGGTTCCGTTCCTGCTCAAGGACACGTACCTCAGCTGCAGGTTCACTCCCCAGCCCCAGTTCAGGCTCGTACTGAAGGCAAACAATTGATGATTCTCTCTCTTCTCTCTCTCTTCCTTCCTTCCACTCTCTAAAAGTCAATGGAAAAAAATATCCTCAGGTGAGGTTTTAAAAAAAGATACAAAAGAAGTTACTCCTGAAATGCTCTACTCTGTCTTTGATGAACCTGTGGATTTAGGCACATTCAGTCTTGGAGAGAACAGACAGAGCTTGGCGCCATGTACTGAAATGCTGTCCTTCCTAGGGTTGGGTCCAGAGGCTCACAGAAGACCCCAAATAACAGTTCGTTCCTGGAATTGCTGGAATTGACAAATCCAGATTGAGTAGCGTGTTTTTCTGGGCATGATTTATCCTTGCTTTAACCATGGCCATCTGAGGTTGTGAGTTATGCTGTGTGTGTAACTGGCTTGGTTTATTAATCCCACAACTGGAGACTCTACTACTGATTTAATATTTACTGAGCACCCAAAATATGTCAAACACAGTACAAGCCCCAGCTTGAAGAGCTTCACAAAGTGAGTCAGCCGCACATGCATCTTATACACATAGCAAAGGCATCAGCGCATGAAGGAAAATCAATGGAGGCACTGCCTTGGGGAACAGGTGCTCCTGACCTCTCCTCTGTGGGGAATGGACCCTGGGCTCACTCCCAGATCTTTGCCTGGGTCCCCTTGACGTCAGTTCTGTGACTTGCCTTTGCAAGGCTGCTTGATGTTCAGGAATGCAAGCCACAGGACAGAGGTGGTTAACTGGCCCACCTGAGAAGATAAACCTGGAACTCAGCACCCCCTCTAGAGGAGCAGGCTGAAAATCCACAAGAACAAAATTCAGGAAGGTTACATCAATCGGAATACTGTTACCTTAGCATCCCTCACAGTTGCTAATTCCAGGTAACTGTTGCCAACACATATTGAAACACTCCCCAGCCGATTTAGTGAGCTGAATCTATTGATTGACTGCCAAAAGTGAGACCTGGTGACAATGCTTGCAAAGCGGATTACAGACCCTCCCGTCAGCCTCGGAGAGGGCTGCTGCCAAGTGCCAGACTGGCTCAGTTCCCAGCTCTATGGCCCGAATGGCTCCTTGCAGGAGAGGATTGGATGCTCCGTATTACCTAAAGTGGATTATATTAAATAAAATTTTCTACTTTCAACCCTGTGTGGATTTCTCTAGGACTCACTTCTGATAGACTTTTTTAAAGTTAGTTTTTTCGTAACATTTTAAAAAGATATGTTCTTAAATTGTTTAGAACAATTTTTTTAAATATATATTTTTATGTGTTTTAGAGGGAGAGGGAGGGAAATGGAGAGAGAGAGAGAAACATCAATGAGAAAGAGACATCCATCGGCTGCCTTCTGCATGCAGCCTAGTTGGGATCGAGCCTGCAACCTGGGCATGTGCCCTGACTGAGAGTCAAACTGGCGACCTCTCCGTGCATGGGACAGCACTCACCCAACTGAGCCACACCGGCCAGTGCTAAAGTTAGTTTTATAGCCAAACTAGTCCCAAAGAGATTTCACATAAGGTAAGAATTAATTAGTTGCTATTCATTTCCCAATTTGCTTAGTTTGTAAAAATGTTTATAAACAGCATAATTCTCCAACCTCATTAGGCTCTCCATAAAATCCATATAAATATTAAAAAGGTTAAGTTGTAAGCATGATAGAAACAGGTGGCAGCTTTTCAAGTAATTATTGGGATACCTTCTTCTCACAGTTGATATAGACTTACTTACATCAAGCTACTCAGGGAACACTTCAATTTTTGGATTTGGAATAATCCGTAGTGTATAACTTTATAATGCAGTTGATCTGACTGGACTCACGCAGTGCCTTACACATAGAAGACACGTAAGGAAACTGTTGAAAGCATACCTATATATTCCTGATGACAACGAGTTGTCTCTACGTGATTCATCAGGTATTCTCTGAAGGCTTAAAAGAGTTTTCCCCAAGTAACTCACTGTCAGAATTCAACTTCAAATTCTTAACACCCGTGACAGGTACAATGACAGCTTCACTCAGGTGTTTCTGAGACTAATTAAAAAGAGGATACTGCTTACCCTGGCCAATGTGGCTCAGTTGGTTGGAGGGTCATCCTGTCCACCAAAAGGTCACAGGTTCAACTCCCGTCAGGGCACGTACCCAGACTGCAGGTTAGAGCCGCAGTAGGGGCATGTACAGGAGGCAACTGGCCGATGTCTCTTTCACACATTGATGTTTCTCTCTCCCTCTCCCTTCCTCTCTCTCTAAAGCCAATTTTAAAAATTATAAAGTTGAATCTTGAACGTATATTCAAACCAACGAAAATGCTTGGAAAAGCCCTTATGCCCAGGCCTATCTCAAATGGACTGGACTCTCTGAGGACAGGGCCTAGTCAGTGATGTTATCTGGAAGCTCCCCAGGTGATTCTAGGAGCAACCAGAGCTAAGAAGCAGTGAATTTAACCTGGCAACAAAGAGACCACAATCAATCATATTTCTCCCCAACAAATCCCATCCTTTCCCCATCGCCCCCACTCTCCACACATACCCCGAGAATGCTCTAAGGAAACATGGGGTGTGTGGCCTTGAGCCTCCCGGTAATGGTGCTGCTGGAAGCGCAGGAGCCGGTCCCTGGGATGCCACAGGGCTGATCTGACAGCTGCCTATCAGGTATCATTGCCTAAGACTCCTGCTCTCACTGCCCAGTCACTGTTGCAACATCAATGTGGACACCCCTGTCCCTGGGCACTTGTCCTCATTGACAGAACTCTCAGGAGGTTACGGCGAGAATTATCAGCCTGGTATCACAGCCCAACAGTCTTCACCTGTTCCCTTAACCATGGGATTGGAATTACGTGTTCTGTGCATCCTGGGGAGTGACAGTTTATTTTTCTCTTTTGACCTTAAGTAAGCTTCTCCCGGTCCTTGTATTCGGAGTTGATCGTGTCCCCGGTGTGTCGCTACAGAGCAGGTGGCGAGCACTTGTAAGACCACCGCCGTGGGTCTGCTGCGACCGAGCAATTAGACGATGCAGGAGAACGCTGTAGCTCACAGATTACACCGAGTTTCAGAAAAGCAAATACCTGAGCGCCCACCTTGTGGCAAACACTGGGTGCGCACACACAAACATACCCACAGGTAGGACGTCTGTCCTATGCACAGCTGTATGTCCCCTTAAGTGACTGGTACCTTTTCCACTTTATTCCTATTTAATCTCTTCATTGACTAATTTATCTCATCATTTTCAAATACAATTGGGGGTAAGGAGAGGAAAAACAATAGCAAGACCTTCTTGAAGGTGACTTGTAAGTCTTTTGCAGTATAAATGCAAGTGGATTTCAAATGAAAACCCCCTTTGATGAATCAAGGCCTTATTCAGGAAACGCTAACATCCTAGATGTCGATTGGTAATACACGCGTCCCCGGAATTCTAGAAACAAACGGGTTCCAGTCAGCTGAGCGATATCAGGCATTATATCCGAGTTGCAAACTTTTAAAAAGGCAAACCGACAGTCTTTACGTCCTACCTCATTGCCCCTTCTCGTCTCACCCAGTGGCAAACAGAAGGAAAAGCAAGGAAGGCGGCCACGCTTCAGAAACACTGTTTGAAAACCAGAGAAAGAGCTTTGCTTGACCATTAAAGCACAAATAGAAAATAGTAAATCTCCTTCCCTCCCCCTGGCCTCCTCCAAGCAAAGCACTAGCAGCAAAGCCCATGTAAGGTTTCACAAATACTCAAGGACAAGGCAGGGCGGCTGAGTAAGAGGGCTGGGCTGCGTGTTCAGCCCATGTTGGCTTAGATCTGGTTCTGGGAAGAGGTTCCCAGGTCCAGCCTCGCGGGCACCCTCGGAGACCAGAGAGGGGGGTGGAGGGGCATCAGATGAGGCAGGCCTAGGTGCAGAGGCATCAGATGACCACGCTGAGTGTCATGCTCTGGTCCTGGGGCGGGATCCTGCGGGACCAGCGAGCAAGAGATTGCCCAGCTGCTCGCAAAAACTTGCGTGCTCAGCAGGGCCCCCTGGCGCCGGGGCCCGGTACTGCAGCGCCCCCTTGCATCAGGCCCCTGCACAGCAGCAGTGACTTGCATCATGCTCCGGTACTGCAGCGCCCCCTTGCATCAGGCCCCTGGACTGCAGCACCCCTGCACCGCAGAGCTCCCTTGCATCATGCCCCGGTACTGCAGCGCCCCCTTACATCAGGCCCCTGTACTGCAGCACCCCTGCACCGCAGAGCTCCCTTGCATCATGCCCCGGTACTGCAGCGCCCCCTTACATCAGGCCCCTGTACTGCAGCACCCCTGCACCGCAGAGCTCCCTTGCATCATGCCCCGGTACTGCAGCGCCCCCTTACATCAGGCCCCTGTACTGCAGCACCCCTGCACCGCAGAGCTCCCTTGCATCATGCCCCGGTACTGCAGCGCCCCCTTACATCAGGCCCCTGTACTGCAGCACCCCTGCACCGCAGAGCTCCCTTGCATCATGCCCCGGTACTGCAGCGCCCCCTGCACCACCCTCAATAACGCCGGACATGCCACAGTGCCCAGGGGCCGGGGCCTGTGAAAGAGCAAGGGCGGGGCCGAGATTCAGGGCATAGCCTCTAGACTCACTTGGATTCGAGCATTAAGAGTGAGGGAGAAAGGCAGGGGATGGGGTGTGAGAAAAGACCCAGAGTTTGGCAAGAAGTGGAGAGCCTCGTGGGTGACACAGGTGCGGGTGGCCCCAGGGACAGAGCAGTTGCAGGACACTGAAAAATGTGGGAGATGAGGCTCTGGCCCACCCAGTCTCTGGAGCAGGTGAAAGACATTCTAGGGGTGGGAGTGGGGGCAACAGATTGCAGGCGCTCGAAGCCGTGGAAGGAGCAGGGACTTGTGCGCCAGCGCTCCACTAGGAGCGCACGCTTGCGGGGTCCTGCCGTCCTCAGACGGGGCCCGAGCTTGCAAGACTCCAGCAGAGGCGACCACGGCGTGGCCTTGGTGTGGGCCTGGCGCTCCTGGGCACAGTGAGATCTGCTACAGAGGTGCCGGGGCGCCGGCAGTGCGCAGCTCAGCTGGGAATGGCCATGAACTCCTGGAGATCCACGAGGAGGACAGGAGGCCGAAACAGCCACACACACACACACACACAGGGAAAGGGTGCAGGGCAAGGGCTGAGGGAGGACCCCTGGGTAGCAGAGGAAGGCGCTGTGCACTGAGCGCTGCGATTCAGGGGCATAGGCCAAGGTCAGCGGCACGCTGCTGGGCACAGGAGAGGGTCCTGGAAGGCCAGGAGCTGGCCTCTTTGCGCAGGGTCCGTCTGCTGCTGCTGACCCAAAGGAAGCTGGTTGCTGGTGACTCCCTCCAGGACGTGGAGAGCACAGCCCACGACGAGCAGTGGCTTGCACACCCCAGGGGCCACAGGCCTGCCAACCGCCCACCAGCGTGCTGCGAAACACCCTTTGCTCTGCGGCAGGAAGAATGACCCCAGCAGCCCAGCTGTGGACACTCAGCCAATCCTTGGAGCCCGCTCGCCCTTGCAGGGGGCCGAGGCACTCGTGGTGGCACTAGACGCGCTGATGCAGCACGCAGGCTCCACCAAAACTCCTGCTTCCCGATCCTCTTCCTCCACTCAAGCCAAACGCCTCCTTTGCCACGACGTGAGACCGCAGGCACCTGCATGCTGCTGACCCAGCCCATTCCCTGGTGGCTCCGTCAGGCCACAGGACGTGCATCCAGCCAGGCTTTGGCTCGGCTGCACTAATAACAAGACTGCTTGTTGTTAGTGTCATTTTAAGCCTAAGTAGACATCCGTCTCCCAGGAAGTAATCTTGATGTGTTATGAGTTCTGTTATTATGTCACAGAAAGGAAAAGCGGTTTGCTGGAGAAGCCTGGCGCAGGAAGCAAATGGGAATAAATAAGGGCGTGCTCTAAAGAAACAGTTATGGCCTTTGAAGGCGCTTACAAGGGCTGTCATTTCCCACCTGCGCCTGCGTTGAGTCTTGTAAGAAGCAGGAGGGCAGTGTGACCCCACGTTTGCTCTGCAAGGGCAGGGCCCCAGAAGGACTGGCCCCGACAGGAACCTGCCTGCTGCACACCCAGCATGGCCAGGCCGCCCATCTGGCCGCCCTGGGGCAGGGGACGCTGCAGCCCTGTGCCTGCTACCCAGGTGCCTGGGCGAGCCTTGTAGTACGTGACCAAGGGCAACTGTGCTGTCCTGGGCTAGAGAAGGAGCCCAGTGCCTGCTTCTAACCCACAGCAGGTTTTGCTTAATTTTTGTAGCTCAAAGGATTTTTTTTTTATTATTATATTAAGGGACAGAACAGAATGTACGATGTCATGACGCCCAGCTCCTGCATCCAGGTGGGTGGTGTCCTCACTAATTCTACAAAGAACTCATCAGGGTTTCCTTTCCGCCCACAGGAGACAACGCGGTTTCTAGGCTAGGGTGCAGCTGTGAAAACAGGGCGTACGAGGACACTGTCACTGAAGATCCAGGCCAAAATTTAAAATAAGCACCGTCTCTCAAAACCATTGTCTGTTTATACTTTCAAGTGCCGTGACTTTGACGTGACTGGCCTGCTTCCTTTCAGAGTGTCTAGATTCAGTCTGCACGGACACAGGCGATTCAGCCAAATCAGCCGCATGTGCCGACGAACGAGACAATCGACCGGCACGCACGGTTTCCTGACACGGGCCCCACAGGAGCCGGTATTTAACTGGGGTGGAAAAGCTACACACTGTACTGGCAAGAACACAGGCAAACATGAGAAAATACTTTCTGGCAAACAGTGTTTCGTCAAAGCAAAATGGATGACAAACCTCCTTTCTTCTTATGCTGCAAACTAACTAGGTAAGAATCCCAGTGGAATAAGCAAGGTCGACTCAGGCTTGAGATAAAGAAGCGGGCCCTTCACCCTGTCATGTGCCTCGGTGTGGAAATGAGGAGCGACAGTCACGGGCCCCAGGACACGCAGATCCCCCTGCGGCCTCCCCTCCTGGCTTTGCAGGACCAGCCTGGCCCAGAGCTGGCTGCAGTCACCGCACAAAACTAGAGAAACTAAATTTCGCAGACTTTACTCTGCCCACTTTTTGTTTACACATATATTATAATAAAAAGAAGACAATATAAAATATTTCTCCATTAACTTAATAACGCAAAGACATCCAAAGGTTTTAATGCCAATTCACATCATGATACAATGCTTTCATAAGGAAAGTTCTGCTGTTGGCCAGACAATGGTCTCTCACAGAAAAAGCATCTGGGTAATTATTAAATTACTGAAGAACTCACCCACATTTTATATTTGGATTTTAAAAATTCCAATTTTATTCCTTGCAGAAATATTATTAAAACTACTCAGGAGAGACTTTAGTTGCAGGTGTTATTTATAAGCCTGCAGCAAGCATTCCATTGAGAAAAGTAAAATTTGGCCTTCAGGGTAAAATGGAATTTTCCTTGATACTAGAATGTTACTGGTGCAGCAAATCAAACTATACAGGGCATAGTAAGAGTCTGTATATATTCTTACAGTAATTCAGTGTTTATCAATACAATCCAAGATACTCACAGAGTTAAAGAGTCTAACTCAAGTCCTCCACAAAATCTATCAACTCTGGTTGGTAAGTATTTAAAAAAATAAATCTGACAACCTTTACTTTTACTTCTCTGAATAATTTTACAAACAGAGGACTTCTGGTAGATGACTGACTTGCTCCCAAGATCACACTTCTAACTCTCCCACTCCTCCACTCCCCAAAAAAGGACAACTGAATTGGCAGAGGCAACTCTTATGAAAAACCTGCAAATCAGAAGTGTGACGATCTCTAATGTCTTCCTTTTCGCTCCAAGTTCTCTGAAGAGGTAAATATCAGTCCCACATAGCCGAGTAGGCTTGAGCACAATACTCAATTTAGAGTCAAGCAGAACTGAGGAAAAAATTTTTCATTTGCCACATCTTTCTATTTTTCTTTGCCTTTCAAGAACAACTAGAATAAGCCTCAGAGTCTAAACAGGAACTAACTAGCACTGTGGGTGTAGAAAAACCAAACACAGCTTTGCCACAGTTGGGCGGGGGCCTCAGATCAGCAGTGCTACTTCTCTCTGACTCCAATACGATGTCTGAAGCTGCAGACTGCGGCCTTTTTTCAAAAGCACTTATCTTACCCATTTAAAATGAAACGGATCAGGAATCCCACACCACTGACTATATTTGGATTTAAAAACCGTATCTGCTTCTAGAGCATCACCAGAGCCAGCTTTCACTGTTGGCTGATTCTCAACCTTACGAGGGGAGTTTTATTGCTGGAGTCCTGGCGACGCCTGAACTAGCGTGATGCTGGTACTACAGCAGCTGGTGAGTCATGTAAGTGATAGAGGGAATGGAAATGTCCTACAAGAGTTGGTCCCCAACATTAACATGAATGTGCCATAGTGAGGCGGGGGGAAGCTGACCATGAATGTGCAACAAGGTTCTGTTCTCCCACTTGTTCAGATTCCTGCTCCGAAGCCATGCCTGACATCTGGTGGCATCTTGGCGGGTTAGTCCATGATACCGTAAGCTTTTCCAGGAGGCATTTGTGAGTTTGACATGGTCACAGAGTTGCAAAGTGCACAAAGCTCAAGGCACAGAGTAGAAAAAGGTTGTGGACTAATGGGGGGAAAGGTAGAGCAAAAGCAGAGTTAGCATTTTCCTTTCACGAGACTTTCTAATGCTAAACAAAGACCAACTCTTTTCAAGGGGCTTCTTTTAGTTATGGGTGAAAAATACTGTATTGTAATGATCTGCTTGATTTTAAAGCAAAGGGTATCTTGATGTGTGAAACCAATATACCGAGCGCCAAGTCCACAAATGAATAAAACAGTGCTTAAAAAAATTCTCCTGCTCCTATATTTTTGCAGGAAGCTGCTGGTTTGGGCCGCCCAATTTCACTTAGCAATGGTCACCTTTCAAGATGCCTGTTCCTCACGGAATCTATAGAGAGATTCATTAAAGGATTGTCCCATTTCAAAATCATCCCCAAGTCTAGCAGCAACTGACAGTTTTTTTGTTTGTTAGTTTTTTGTTTTTTAAAATTACAAATCAAAGTAAGAAGTCTGACATCCTCTTCCGAGAACAGCTTTGTGACAGTGCCCGAGTGCAGGACCCACTGTGCTCGGAATACAATCTCTGCAGCTCCAGTGTGTCCTTGTGGCAGGAAGGAAAGTACATTCAACACATTCACTATCTGTAGCCTCTGGAACTCGCACATGCTGAGGAGCTGTCTGAAAAAAATCATCAAAACAGGAAAAGGTATGAATAGCAGACGGCACTGGATCATGGTAGGAACCTATTTAACACATATTCCTACCCCTCTCCCAATCGCCAAAAAGGAGATTTTTTAAAAAGTGGTTTTGAGTGGAGTGAAAGGTGAAAGGGGGCTAGGTCATCAGGAACTGAGACTGAGTCACTGGCAGCATCCTGACAACTGCCTGAGAGCCACCACCACCCACTGGACCTCAGATCGGCCGCAACTCACAGAACAGCCTGTCCTCGATCACACACAGTCCCGATGAGCCCGCCATCAAGAACACTGTGGGGATCATCATACTTGCTGCACGGTCACTGCCGGTGGCTATCTACACCACAACCCCCACAGATGGTAAGGAACCTTATTACTTACCATAAGCCAACTCATCTCCAGCTCTCTTCCGGGACTGGGCAGCTCTGCGGATCAAAAAGGGAAAGTGAGTCAACAGAGCTGACTGACACCTCCACGTACCAACAGGAGAAATGAACCGCACAGCTGATGATGGAAGTGCAGCAGGCATTCCCATGCTAACCCAACAGCCTTAAATTGTGAAACAGACATTAGATTGCACAGTAACTGAGTCATTTACAAACTGATATTCTTAGCTAAAAGGTGTTCTTTTAAATACAGAAAGCTATTAAATGAAGGAGGGGTTATCCATGAAGACGGTTTACGCTAGGTTCTAGAAACAGCTCAGACTGTCTATCTTTGAAGACTGCCCTGGGCTCTGCTGCCAACGTGCCTAATGACCTTGCACCAGGGCAAACTCCAAGTCTGAACTACGAAGGGTAACTTAAAATCTTACCCTAAGAAACGGAAAACTGCTCAAGCTCTGAAAGTCTCAGGCTCTCCTTAGAATGAACATGAACACTCTTCTTGCAGAAGAACACAAACCTTTCCCTACATTACCCAGTTTACCTTCAAACACCAAAGAAGTCCTGGTTCCACTTTAGAGGTGAGAGAACAGGTCTGATTAGGACCTATGCTACCCATAAATGCTATTTTTGTGTCTCTAGTTTCCCAGACAATAATTCAGACAAGTGACTAAAATGCCCGAACCATGAGTAGTAACGCCCAACTCACTAGCCTGTTCATCTGGCCAACATTGTCCTCAGTCGCCTTTCTCTCCCTTGTATAGTCTCCTTTGTCTAGAACAGTGATCACACCAGTCCTGTGACTTGAAATACTTGAGTGGGTTTCGTGGATTTCCATTACAGTTAAAAATCAATTCAAATTCACATGCCAGTGGGCCCCAGACTTCCATCTCCTGCTCTGATATTTCCTCCCTTGCACTTCAGACACAGATCAACTGCCCCATGACCACTGCCACCTGGATAATTTATACACACCACCAATGTACCATGGCCAGAAGGAATACTGCTGACTCCACGCCACCCCCACTCCTTCCCCAGTCTCACTCAATAAATGAATACCCACCCAATTCCTCAGACCAGAGCCCTAGCTCACCCTTGATTCCTCTCTTTCCCTCTCTCTGGAGCATTTACCCCCAAACAAAATCCAAAATAAACCACCCCTCACCTACTCCACAGCAAAAACCCCAATTCAAGATACTATCATCCCTCCCCTACACAACTGCAAGAGTCTTACTATTAGTCCAGACAAGAGCCAGAGTGATCTTATGTAAAAGCATAAATAAGATTAGTTCATGCCTCTGATTAAAGCCTTTCACTGGGTTTCCACTACAACTACAAATCAGTTCAAATTCATTTCCCTGGTCCTGTGAGATGCGGCTCCGTCTGCCTCTCCATCCTATCTACCTCTGGTCACTACACCCAAGCCACTCTGGCTTTCTTTCCATCCCTTGGACACGTTAGCACTTCTGTACGTACTTAACCCTGCCTGCAGTATTCTTCACTTAGTCGACCAGTGGCTATCTCCTGATCACCAGCTCCCTGGCTGGAGGCCTTCTCCTCGGGAGGCACGACATTACCAAGTTAGCAGGAATAGCCCCTCAAAATGCCCTGGTCACCCGTTCTCTATCCCACACACAGTTTCATTTCCTCAGAACACTTATTATTATTTGAAATAAACTGTTTACATGTTTATTATTTATCTCCCTACACTGAAGCACAAGCTCCATAAAAACAGGAACTTTGCTCCCTTGTTCCCCCAGTACCTAGAACAGTATCGAGCACATAGTAGAAAATAAGTATTTGCTAAATTAACAAACTAGTGAATAAATTCATAAACAGCCTCTACAGATGATTAAAATGCTAGCTCAAATAATTATTTCCTGCTTTTGAATAATCTTCCAGATGACCAAAATTTCCCACTTTATTTCCCTGGTTTTGCTCAAGATGAGGAAAGAAGCCTCTTGCTGGGCTGGGTGAGAGGAGTCCTAACGACCCAGAGAGAGAACACAGCAAATGGCCTTGAAAGGGTTTGTTCTTGGCAGGGCACTTAAGGGAAAAACATGCTCAACTTTTAGCATGAACTGGCCTCACGCAGTTAAAGGACTTGAAACAGAAGTTCTAAGGCCACTTTTTGAACATCTCTACCGTGAACACTGCACCTGCGCAAAGCCAGCTGAGCATCTTACACGATCACTATTTACAGGATATCATCACAGCAGCATTCGCCGAACATTCTGAAACAAGTTAACACTGATCAAAAGGAAAATGTAGGATTTGAGATATGGAGCCTCAACTTCTACAGACAACCTGCATTCCCAACCCCCAAATGCCAAATAACTGAAGATGCCAAAAATAACAGGAGAAAAACAGAAGTGAGGACAGGAGACAGGAAGCGGCCGTGCACACGGCGTACGCGAAGGCTGCCAAAGATCAGCCGGCGAATGCGGCAGGGAAAGCTGCAAGCGGCGCTCCAAACCAGGCCCTGCTGCTGAAGGGAAAAGCCCCGATCTAGAGGAACCCCCTCAGCTGAAGACCAACAGTACCCCCGCCCTACCAGGTTCTATTTGGGTTCAGAAACCCAGGCACCAATTCCTCAGAAAGAACATTTCATTTGCCCTTGAAAGCTCTCTGGCACTCGCTTTGAAGAGGACCCCAGGCTGGTTTGAATGAGATGTTCCGCCTCAGGGCATGCACGCTAGAAGTTTCCAGATGAGCTCATCTTCCATAATGCAGTCTGACAACACCGAACTCCAACCTGCCTTCCCTGACAATAAGCAATTCAATTATGCAGGTAACAGAAAAAGGAAAATGTCGCTCTTAGCTTAGATGTTAATTGTAGCTTTGAAATAAGTCCACATGGTATTTCCATGCACCTGAAGATATTTCGCATAAACTCAGCTCAAATGAGGATGTGTCCATTAAATGCAAAAGAGGATATATTTGACAACATTCACACGATTTCAAAACACTTCAAAGACTTACTCTGTGCCGTCCACATTAAAGCTGTGAACTGCCTACTCAGGACTCCGTACATCGTGTAAGTGGAACATAATCTTAAATGAAAAAACAGTTTGCAAAGCTGAAAGGAATCATGTGGTTGGTCAGGCATAAACCATAAAATGACTGCTCATGTCAGAACGGCCAGTAATAGAATTCTTGTTAGACAGCCTGTACTATATTCCCAATTTTTATTTTTATTTTTGCATCAGTGGACACCATTTCTTCTAAAACAATTCTAGCCAAATGCTGAGCAAGGAAGGCATCAAGCTGGCCGGGCAGAACGTGGAACGAGGGCCGGAAGCACAGGCTGACTCTCCCAGCGGCCGCGTGGACGGCGCTGCGCATCCTTTCTGCTCGGGATGGGCCAGCTCAGCAGTGCGGCGAGCGAGTCCAAGAATGTCAGCTTGGGAAGGGCCTTCTCTGTGCTAAGCACTTATCAGAATAACTTATGAGGCAGGCCTTAATCTTCACAGTAAATGTATAATAAACTGCCAACTTAATTCTAGAAATGCCCAATTCAGTTTGTAAAATAAAACATTTTAATGTTATCACCTCTTGGAATACTAACGTTTTAAATTTCAGGCAGAAGGCATACGAAAGAATTCCACTAAGAGAAACAAAAAATCCAATTTATACCCAAACCCTGAATGTGTTGGCCTTGGCAGAACAGTCCATGTTAGTCCATGTACCAGGGCAATGTTACATGAAGCTACTTATGGAGTCAGTCACTCACCCCAAGCAAATTTTACATATGAGCTACTATACAGCACCAAGCAGTCCTGCACCCTGCTGTCTTATTCCAATTCCAAAATTAGGGTTAGGGAATGTCTCTGGAGGTGTTTAAAAAGTTGCCCACACTGCTCGGAAAGGTGAATTCAAGGTGTTCAGAGAAATCCACACGAGCTAACTTCCTCAACTGCATCATAGAAATAAAAAGTTTTCAGAAGGCCGTTTGTTTTCTAAAGACACCAATAAGTTCATCTCTAAATTAAAAGCAAACATTCAAATAAAACATGAATAAAAGCATAAAAGACTTCAAATTTATGGTGATTTTTCTCCTACATTTATAGGGGGGGAAACATAAAAAGTATACTCAGATTATTCTACATGTATTTTTTAAAGTTTTAAGGAAACACTTTTAACTATAATTCAAATTAAAAAGCCAGAAAAACACCTGACAAAGTTAGTTATACAAAAATAAAAACTTCTACATGACTTAAAATTAAAAAGAAAAACCAACACCAAAAGTAAAGTCAAAAAACAAACTGGGAAAAAAATAACTGTCTTCTCTCAGGCAAAGCATCAATCTCTATCCTACAGAAAGAGCACCTAGAAACTAAGATTAAAAAAAACACTGACCACCAATAGAAAAATGAGTCCAGGGCATGAACAGGCAGTTTACAGAAAAAGAAATATACGAACGTGAAAATAGGCTCTGCCTCACTCATAACAAGAAATGCAAATTAAACCAACTCTGAGTAATTATGTTTCACCTGCTAGAGTGGCAAAATACAAAGGTTTAACAACAGGCTCTGCATGGAAGGCCACGGAGAACAGGTACGTTCAGACTCTGCTGGGCACATGCAAGATGACACAATCCCCTATGGAGGGCAATTGGGCAATATTAGTCAAAATTACAACTGCATTTACTCTTGACCCAGCAATCCCACTTATGGGACTTTACTCTCCAGATATACCTGCAGCAGGTATAGAATTACGCACGGACAAGGCTATTGACTGCAGCAGTCTGGGTAATAGCAAAAGATTGGAAATAATCCAGTTGCCATCTACTGGGGACTGGTTAAACAAGGTGTAGTAGATCTACGCGATAGGATGTGTAAGAGTTGAATAAAAATAAGAAAATACATTGTATTTGCTTGTATCTATATATTAAGAAAAACATTGGAAGGAATCACAAGAAACTTAAAAATTTATTACCTAACGGGGTGGGAGTAGATGGAAAGGCAGGTGAGGAAAAAACTTCTCAGCGTATATTTTTTATTTTCAATGTATATCATTTTCATTTTTGAACCACACAAATATATTAGTTCTTCAAAAATGATTAAGTAAAACTACTATGGCATGAAATGGCCTCATTCTGTGTATAAAAATAATCCTGCTGTTAGGGACATTACAGTTAATGTCAGGAAACTCGTGACCACTGGACATCAGAGAAGAACTAGCTGTCTGCGCGCTCCCATTTCCCATGGCCTTTCCCTCCCTCACTTGCTGCAAGAAAGCCAGGCCTGTCTACCCCCTGAGCGTCACGGAGCCTTTCCAGCGGGACCTGATGGTGAGCGGGGCAAGTGGCCAGTGGACTGATTACTCAGTGCCCCACTGCCATACGCACAGAGGTGCCACCAGGAAAAAATGGGGGGAAAGCCAACCCATGGGCCAACCAGTCAGCTCTTTTACTTCTTAACCTGTGCTGAAACTAGAGACTTGGTACCAGTGATCTTGGTCGAGACCAATATCCTGAGACTTAATTTGGCCTCAAAATCTATGGAAGTGAATGTCTCTCCCCAGTCCCAGCAAGAAAAGTGAGTCAATGATCCGCCTACTACTGTGGTCACAACTGTGTCAAATGAGGAGCCAGGTGCCTTCCTTTCCACAAACTGGACATATTTTGTCACAAAAGAAAATAAAACTTGCCTCATAAGACCATTCTGTATAAGTTCTCTCTGAAGTTTCTGATCTTGAGCAGCATATTCAGAAAGTTCAGATTCCACCGCCGGAGGGAGAATGTTTGGAATAAATTTAGAAAATAGAGTTGGAGCCATCTGAACCCACTCTGTGAGGGAAGGAAAAGATTCTTTAAGAAAATCATATAGACAAATTAAATTAAATATATATTAAACCAAAGTTAAGTGCAAGTTTATTCTGATAAAGAAGATACAAGAGGTTAAACTTCCTTTCTAAAAAGAATTTACAGTGTAAAGAAAACAGATGTCTTTACATTTTACCGATATAACAAAATTTAATGAAAATCTCTAGAGGTTTTTAAATGGGCCTTATCAAAAATTCTAAATATGAGGGAAGGAAATATTTGCATCAAAGGTGAATTAATATCTTTATTATAAAGCATTTTTACAAATCACTAAGACCAGATAAGTGAAAGACAGGACTGAATAACTTATAAGAAAAACAGAATAAAAGCCTTGTTAATATTTATGCAAACTCAGGCTAAAATAAACACAATCTCCCCCCCGCTCACCGACCTGCAACTGTAACGAAGGCCCACCTGTGGCAGGGGCGTGAGGGAACCAGCGCCCGCCTCCCTGCCGGGGCCCTGCCTGTGAGCACTGCTGCCCTTTTGGAGCCTATTAATCTGGCCCTTTCAAATTTTCATTCTCTGAAAACATCTTAGCTGCGCATATCAAAAACCATAAAATGTCAATGCTCTATTTATTCCAGTGAGCTCAATTGTAAAATTGTAATCTTAAGTAAATATAATTATAAATTTGAAAAAATTTACGCTAATGCTGTGCAATGCTGGGTCATTGGTAAGTTAAAAAAAAAAAAAAATCAACAGGAGAACAGCCAAGTTAGAAATGGCAAAAAAAAAAATAAAGACTGAAAATGACACAAGGGCCACCTCACTCAGCCCTGAACAAACTCATGGCAAAATGCCCTCAATCGTGTCCCTCCACCTCGCTCAGCTCAAACAGGGTGCGGAAAGAGCCTCGGAACAGTGCTCCGGGGACCACAACCAATCGGTGTGAGCCGCCAACCAGACCTGCCGTTTCATGGAACTCCAAGCAGTGATTAAAATAAAGATAAAGAAACAAAAAACGTGTATTAAATGAAGGGCAACTATTTTTAAGCTGAGTTTCTAAACACCAAATGAAAACACACTTAAAATGTTAAGTCATCAGGATCTCCAAGGATTAGGGCCCAGGAATCTAGAGTTTAGAAAACCTTCTTGGCTGATTCAGATGCATTCACTATACAAAGATCAGCACGTGAGATTCACTGCAATGAAAGAAACTTTTACATTTAAAATTCAAGTTTTAAAATATTTTAACCTTAATCTTTCAGGTGAATAAAACTGCTTTAACAAACCAGGAACACAATGGGTGAGATGTGTAAATGTCAAAATACGTTTAACAGTATCTCAGAAAATGCCAATGGTTACAAAAGGTTTGCCTTTGCAAAAGGACAATTCGTAAATACAGACTCTTCACAAGTAGCACGAATCCTACCTAAGAGCTCAACCTTAGAACAACAGCATTTAGATGAACACGTATCTCTGAGTGTTTCTCCCCTGATTACTTTTAGTCTGCATTTCGTTATTTATGATAAAAGCCAGAGCTTTTATGATAAAGCTGCTTACTTGGGAGGCAGAATTTAGAAATTTGTCAAACTGCACTTGGATGCCTTCCAAAATAAAATAAAATAAATCATTCATAACCTAGCACTAAAAGCAAAATCCATGAGCCATTTCATCACATTTAGTAAAATGAAATTCAAAATTCTGAGAAACTACAAAAAGAGAAACATCAGCTTATTGGAAACATGAAATAAAATATTTTGCTACTTTATATAAATAATTACTTTATACAGATAATTTGTTTAAATTTTATGAATAGAGCGAGACCCGACCAAATTTAAGTAACACTGAATCTGAGTACTGAAGCCACTGTTTAAAGTAGCCTGAGAAAGAAGCATTTACATCACACTCTACTCCTACTACAGTTTTCACCAAATTTCCATTTTTAGCAAGTTAAATTCTGACGGATCTTTTAAATTTAGCAAACAATCAAGCCACCAATTAAAATAAAATAACCACTGGGCCCAAGTGTACCGTAATACCTTAAGGTTAGTAAGCTTATTATATCATCAGGTATTGTGTTAAGCAATTTAGATCAGGTTTTATTTCACTCCATCTTCAAATGACAAAAGAATTTCACAAAAAGGTTATTAAAGTAGTCCCCCTTTCCCGAGGGGGATACGTTCTGAGACCCCCAGCGGACTGCTTGCAAGTTATTCAACAAGCCTGAGAAGACGGCATCGTGAGTGCGTCCCGAGCGTGTGCGCCTGTGCACAGCACCCGCAGTGTGGGCAGAATGAAGGAGGCTCCGCAACCAAAAAGACAAAGATTAATGCCAGGCGCGAGAGTCAATTTTACCAGAAGTGTCTCCTACAAACTCTTCTGTGTGTTTCCTAAACAAGTTGGGTTTCACTAGAATAGAGAGAATTCCACCTGAGTCCTGAGCTTACATTTCACAATGATGAGTATCTACTCAATTTTTTTTGCCATAACCAACCCAAATACCATTAGGGCTCAGAAACACACAGAGAAACACTGTTTCTTGGGTAGGGCTGGAGCCACCACAAACAAGCAGTCCAACCCCAAAGGAATGATGTACAGTTTACCTGGTCTGAGAGTGTACAGGCCTTGCACGATATCTGCCATAGTTGGAGGTGTGACCTGAAATGTGTTGACTGGGCTTCTAAAAGTAAAGCTGAAAAAAGAAGAAAAACTGGGACATAAAAATGGTGCAACATTTACTGGTTTTTCTTTCTATTACTATTTCTCCCAAAGATAGAAGGGTAAACAAGTGCAAGAAAAAAGCACCCCAAGAGGACAACCCAAGAACTGATTCAGTGAAGGCTGCCTTTAAACCCAGTGCAACGGAGCTCAGTCCAGCAGTAAACACATACAGGCTGTGGACACACCGATGGAAACGACTCAGTCCCGGCGGCTCTGAAAACAAGGACAGCTTCCTAAAAGCAATGGTGTTCCTGGTACTTAGGGAGCCAGAAGTGCTTCCCGTTATGCTCATGACTCAAAAGACTTACATTCGGGGGAAAAATGGTCTCTAATTCTCTCAGCCATTTCTCTCTCCCCCAGGTCACTGTATTTGAGGCTCTTGGGATTTCCCTGAAAGACGTGTTATTGGTAATGTCAGTGGCCGCAGTCAGAGGCAGGCTGACTTTCTGAGTCAATGTGACTTTCCCAAACGCTACAGCTGTATGTGTGTTTTCTCTTACTCAGGGTAACAGCAGGGAGACCATGCTCGCTCCCCCTTCTCACTCCCATGACTGGGAGCTGCAGGGCCCTGACTGAGCCTGACAACGGAGCCAGCTTTCTTTTAGGTTATCTACGGCCGAACAAAAACTTTATCAGAACATTTTTAAATGGATAGAAATAATTTCTCTAGATAACATCATTAACAAATACAAATAAATTCCATTATTTAGTGGGTACAACAGATACTACTGACTCAAAACAGTTCTTTTTTAAAAAAAATTTTTTTAAACATATCTTTATTGATTTCAGAGAGAGGAAAGGAGGGGGAGAGAGAGAGAAACATCAATGATGAGAGAGACATTGACTGGCTGCCTAGCCCGCAACCCGGGCATGTGCCCTGACCGGGAATCGAACCCCGATCTCCGAGATCCTAGGTCGATGCTCAACCACTGAGCCACGCCTGGCCGGGCAAAGCAGCTCATTTTTAATTTCTCTCTCAAAGACCCGCAATTTACTAACCAAAATACTCCATAAAACTTGGCATAATTTTACTGTGTGCTAGGCTTGTCACATTGGACAGGCTGTTTTCACCTGTCCATGTCTCTTTCAACAAACAAATTCCATTTAGTGGGTACAATAGATACTACTGACTCAAAACAGTTCATTTTTAATTTCTCTCTCAAAGATCTGCAATTTATTAACCAAAATACTCCATAAACTTGGCATAACTTGGCTTGTCAAATTGGACAGGCTGTTTTCTTCTGTCGGTGTCTTTTTAAAAATGGAAACGCCATCTCACTTGGCCAACAATGACTTTACAGTTTCAAACATACACTGTGAGTTACACTTGAATTTACATGAAAGCTAAAAGTGCATTGTTCAAGTTTATCCTTTGGATTTTATCATCAGTAGGTAGTTACAATTATAAATAGCATAGAGAAATTTTAAGGAGACAAATGCTAATTTGAGCACTCCAGAAAATACTTTAAAAATATAATGTTTAAAACTGAAATTCTAAATTTTAGGTTCTAAGAGAGTCTCTTCCAACTCAAGGTTCTCTCTAATATCAACAGGCACTCGAAACCCATACTCTATTATTCCCTCTCCCTACTTTTGACCAATTGTCTTGACCTCCAGTAAGTCCGACTGAAGGTTGCCAGATGGGAGGGTAGCTGGGGGAGGCCGGGTGGAAAGGGGGAGAGACTATGAAGCACAAACTGGCAGTTACAGAATAGTCACAGTGCCTGGTAACTGCTTAACAAATATCTCATAAGTTCAGTTTTATCCAACTTACAAAAGCTTAAGGGCCTTTTCAGTTTACTTGAAAAAGAAAAGATATATCCACCTTTAAGTGTACTGTTTATTAAAAATCAGATTCTATAATAAACGAAAGGAAGAAGTAATCCGTTTATGTTTTCTCTCACTAAATCTGGATTCTCTCTGAATATTTTCTTTGCATACGCCCAATAAAATTGATTTCCAAATTACTGACAAATATAAAAACATATTTACATAGTAAATATGCTTTTCTACCAAATGACAGCACTGGTCTAAAGAATTTTAATAGGAAAAACTCCAAAATGCTGTATTTTCTTTTACAAGGAAAACAAAGACAATGTCGACATCAGAGATAATACTTAAGTGGTTATAATTAATAGTTGGGATACCTCACAAGATCATATTTAAAGATACCTGTAAGCATCTGGAAAGCCTTTTTTTAAAAAGGCCATACTCCCAAGATTCTAGATCTCCAGGATGATTCTGGAATCTCTTGAGGACATAATGAAATATATTATCTTCATCTACAGTATTACTTGAAAACCCTGCCTTTCTAAAATAAATTGGCCCAATGTTTAATATTCCTTCCCTTTATTTACACTCAAAAATGAAAGAGTTTGTGGTCAAGCTTACAACAATTCTTTTGTAAGTTCCAGTAAAAGTTCATTGTGGTAGAAACTATGACTATTAGAAAAGCAAAAATTACTGCAAATCCAAAATGTGCCAAATTCTAAAACATGACTTGATGATTTACTGCATAAAATATGAGCTTTTAAAGACTGCTGACACATTAGGTTGTAGGGGACTCCTAAATTTCACTTGGAGAGGTGTATTCCTTTAGGAAAGGTATAAGATGCCGCCTACTGTAAGGGGGCAGGGGCCTGGGAATGGGGGGAAAGGAAAAACTGAATTTGGCACTATGCTCCGCTTACTTACTAATCTACATAATAACCACGTTAAACATTTTACTAACCCCAATTCACAGAAGAGAAAACACAGGGCCAGAGGGTAAGAAACTGCCCTGAGATATAGTTAATAAATGCCAGAGCCAGAGGGGAAGTGTTTTTGCATCAAAGAGTAAACATCAGAGAGGATTCTGTGCTCCGGCTTCAAAGATATCACACTGGGCTCCTCCTAGAGTTACCAGTGACAAAGTTAGGGGCACACCCCTTCCTTGCTATGTCCCCCATTGTCAGAGGAGGGAAAGTCAGCAAGTATCAGGCACTGTCCGGGCACGTGGCTGAGCAGCTCCCAGCTCACGAGGCGACCTCCAAGTCACACCTTCAACTCCTCAGGCCCCCTCTACAGAACTGGGCTTCAACACCTTCTGCTGCATGATTCAGAAGATGCCAACATGGGGTTTATGTGCCAGTGCTCGCTGACCAAAAACTATGCACATCACTGCTGGTGTTCTCTCACCCCAGCAAGGTGAATTACTCACGCAGTAGGCTGTAAATGTGCTTTTCTGCAACGTTCCGTAAACAGCTTTATAAGGTCATCTTTTAAGTCTCTGTTAAGCTTCGTTTCGATGTAAAACTTATTCTGAAAAGGAAAATAAATTATTCTTCAGCGAATCAATTAGAGGAAATGATTAGTCTAAAGCTGAAACACTAAAAATAAATTATTTTTGGGAAACAATTCATAAAAGCATCAATCAAAACATAAAAACCCAACACCAAGCAACAAAAGAAAGCCCTATCCTATTTACATGTCTTTCCGGCATGGGGTTAAAAGTACATAAAGATAAAATGCCATGAACCACACACCTCCAAAAGAACAAGGGGTAGATACCTGGCATAACCTAGAGAGGGATGATGGACAGACACACAGAACCCACTGTGTGAGGCACTTAATATGCCCTTTAAAAATACCGGATCATCTAAAGGCAACACCGGGTATCACTAACAAAAGTTCCCATTTATCCATGATCTAGGCTGAAAGCAGGAGGCGAACGTGCACTGGCTGGGCCCCAACATACACTCCACTCCAGCGCTTAGTGTAAGTCACTCAGCGTGTGGTATTCCCTGAGAGAGAGCCTGGTTCAAAGGGAGACGCGTGACCACGGCAGCCCCGTAAGGCTGAGAGAAAGCTAGGCTTGAATGAAAAGTATCTGACAGTCATCTCAGCATTGTGCGGAGAACAGGTGAATCAGATGTACACAGCAGAGACGAAAACCCGAGTCCTTGGCAGCACTGTTAGGCCACAGATTCGGCCAAACTGGAGACTGCCTTATATCTGGATTTTACTGTAAGAGCTAATGCTTTCCCTTATTTACTTAAATCGCTTTGAATCTGGTCTTCTGTTTCTGGCAGCCAGAAGCATCCTGATTAGAATTACTGATAAGTCAAAACAATTGAATTTGTTCATGTTTAAATGTTAACTCAATGTACAGGAACGGAAAACGCAAAGAGGAATGTTAACAAGTTGCTGATTCTCTTAATTCTTAACACAACTTTTTTTTTTCTCTTTAAAAAATTATAAAAATAACATGTACATGGTTAAAAATTAAAACCATGCAAAAGGTTATACAATAAAAAGAACTGTCCCACTGCAGGCCCTCTGTCCTATTCCAAAAGGTCCCACCCTACACTGGGAAAACTTCTGTATATTCTTCCTAAAAGGTTGCTTGCATATGTGGATATGCTTTTTTCCAGAAGAAAACACACTTGCTAATGGAGAAATATTATACCCTGCTCTGCATCTTACTTTTCCACATAATGTCTCTTGGGAACGATTTTTCTCTAAAATAACATAGCACGTCATTATTTTTAACTGCGTATTTTTCAACTGTAAGTATCTTCCATAAATTACTTAAATAATGGCCCCTGGTGATAATGGAAATTTCTCCCAGTGTTCTGTTTTGTATGGCTTTTTTCTAGTAGTTTTGGGGTTTTTTTTTTTCAGTGAAGTATATCTTATGGAGCATAAATAAATCATTTTGAAGATGGGTATAAGACATACAGCAATCTCTATGCTATAGAATACAGGCTCAACCTACACACCCCAGTCCCTAATCTAATAAGCAAAGAGGAACTGGGATGATGGCTTCACTCCACTGGGATAACGAGCCCCTCCACTTGACAGGAACACTGACATTAAGATTCTGCAACTTGATATATTTAAAGGGAAGAGGGACTAATCAACAAAGTCAACAGACCACAAATTATACTCGAGGCATAATTCTCCAAGTGGAAGAAATCATCAGAACGCAAGTAAATTTTGTCGTTCCATATTTTTATGAGATGACTTACTTGGCATTTATCATACTTCACATTTTTAGATACACGTCTTAATTCTTTTTCTGAGGACAAGAAATCTTTCTTATACATCTTTATTTTCCAAGCACAATATCTTCCATATGGCAGAAATAAAATAAATGCTCAACGGATAACTGCTGATATTCATGCCTAATTGTGTATATAGCAATATTATTTATGGAACTTTAAAACAGAAAAGGGGTAAATAATTCTTCTATGGCAACACTTTCAAACATTCCTAAAATAGATTAATTTCCATTTCCACCATAACATATAGCAAAAGAAAAACAGAACATGCTTCGCTCTTGATGCTTAGACCAGTAAACCAAGCTCTAACTTACCATATAAATGAAAAGAGGCACAATGCTCTGCAATGCTCCCATACACTGTCCAAGAGCTATATTAAATCTTTCAATATAGAGATCTGGAGGGCTGGCCTGTGAGAAAGAACATAAATGTGGTAATTCCGGGAAACCAGGCCTACAGACCTTCTGTCAGTCTAAAATGCAAATGGCTTAGAATACGTGTAGGGAACTCTCCTTACTTCTAATTGGGTCTCCACATGCAGTACTTACCCGTTCGGGATACACTAGTGTTTTTTATTTTTCTTAGTCCCCCTAAATGCCTGCAAATTGAATGTTATCTCCACTTTTACCTATGAAGCAACTGGGGCTCAAAATATTTAATCACTTGACTACAGTCCCATAGCTAATAAGCAGAAGAGCTAAGTCTCAAACTCTGGTTAATCTGAGTCCTTCCGCCTACTTACATTCCTCTTTCAGCGCCTTGAAACCTTTAGAACAAAGTTCAAATTTCCAACTGAGGGCACACTGTTTGCCTCCGTGTTCATACCCGCTCCTCACGCACAGCCCAGCGCAGCAACATGCGGAACTGGCGGCAGTTGCCCAAGTGTGACGTGCTCTCAGGCCTCCCTGACCGTACCTTCTGCCTGAAGTCTTTAACGCCCCCAGCCAGCTTCGCCTGGCTAACTTCTGTGTGTCCTTCAAGATTCGTCGCTTCCTCATAAATATCTGGGATATATGGCCTCTCAACTGGCACTATGACACTATTCACTTCTCCCACTGGGTGGTCTCTGTCCCTAAGCTTCAGGTCCCTGCAGGGCAAGATCTACATCTTGCCTTTGCAGCTTCAGTGCTGACCACAGAGCCTGGAACACAGTAGGTATATATAGAGGCACGTCTTGCAAGGACAGAGCCTTGCTTAAATCTAAACTTGTTGAAATCTAACCCTAACCTAGCCTTGTTTAGATCTAAATTATTTTGCTATTGAACAAGGCTGTATGGCATTATGCAATTCTTTTAGTCCTCTGAATTTCAATTTCCACACATAAAATAGGAAAAATACTAATTGTGCTATTTCTGAGATGAGTTTAGATTCAAAGAAAATAATGTGTAAGGGCTCACATGAAACCTGTTTATTTTATGAAGACTCTTCAGCCCAGTCTTGTGCGGGGGTGGTGCCAATCCCCTCTTTTATCATGAAATTTTCCAAGTCTTTGTCAGATAATTGTATTTAAAGGTTCTCCCTAAATTGCTTGATCTCAGGTATGAAAACCCCACGGGCAGCCACCCCTGACTCCCCTTCCTGAAACGCCAGGCTGCCCGTGGTCCCTCCATCACGGCCACAGATTATTCTAGCCATCTTCTACAGCAGCTGGCAACTGACAAGTGTCTTATAGAATAGGCAAGACACTCCTACAAACATAACAAAAAGGTAAGACCACCCAATGAAAACATTGCCAAAAGCTTCAACGAGCAACTGACAAGAGAAAATGTACAAATGCGTAACTAGCATAAAAAAGGTGTCCACTGCATCGGGCACCAGGAAAGTGCACGTTAGGGTCGCCCAGCAGAAGGGCTCCATTTAAGGAGTTTATACACTGTTGTGGGTGACCGGCCAGAGGAGGGGAGAGGGTAAAGGGGGGTGAGTGGCGATGGAAGGAGGCTTGGCCTGGGGCAGCCGACACACTGTGCAGAGTGCAGACGATGTGCTGCACAATTGGGCACCTGAAACCTATTTAACTTTATTAACCAATGTAACCCCAATAAATTCAATAAGAATGTAAAACATAATACAAATTTTAAAAATAAGGAGTTTATACACTGTTGATGAGAGGGCTTATTGGTAGTCATGTTGGAAGATAGTTTGGTATTTTAAATAAAATATGAATATTTGTATATTCTATGACCCAGAATTTCCACTTCTAGGTATAAGTTCAAAGAAAATGATGACTGCATACACTAAGAGACATGCATGAGAATATTAATAGCAGTATTATGGTTTCAACCCCAAATATCCACCAACTGTAGAGCAGAGGAAGAATCGTATGTCCGTAAAGTAGAACAGCACTCAGCCGTGGAAGCGAGTGGACCACAGCTGTGGGCAACAGGCTGGATTAACTGCACAAAGAATACTGGAGAAATTCATCACAAAAGAGTACCTGTTAGATTATTTCATTAATCCAGAGTTTAAAATAGTCCCAATTGATCCCCAGTGTTGGCAATCAGGAGAGTGATTGCCTTTGGGGTGTTGTCACTTGGAGGTGTCTGGAGGGGCCCATAGGATGCTGGCAGTGTTTCATTTCGTGACCTAGGGGACGATTACGCAGGTGTGTTCATCTAGTGATCACTTTCTCTGAAAGTGCTTCCTGTCCACTTTTCTGCCCGTTTCAGTTATCTGCTGCTACGGAACAAACCTCCCCAAACTCAGTGACTGGAAACAAGTAACCATTTATTGTTTCCACAGACCCGTTACTGGGACAAGGCTCAGCATGCACAAGTTGTCCCTGTCCCCTGCTGTGCCCTGGCTTGGAGAGTTAGAGTGACTTGGACTTACCCGAGGACTCCTTCACTCCAGGTGTGGCAGGTAATGCTGGCTGTTGCCTGGATGGACAGGGTGCATTTCCACATGGCTTGTGGACTCTGTTAGGGCCCAGTGGCTGGGTTCCAAGGCTCTGCGCACCCACAGGGCAGGGCAGGTGGGCATGACATTTTATGACCCGCTCACTTACGATCGCTTCCACCGTATTGCAATGGTCAAGGCAATTACAGAAGTTCCTCCGGTTTCAAGAGGAGGGGCACAGACCCCGCCACTCAGCGGGAAGAATGTCAGTGTCACCATAGGAAGAGCATGTGAGATGGAATGTACCACTGTGGCTTTCTTGAGGAAATACAATATGCAGCTCTGTGTTATCGTTTTAAAAAGCATCACAGCAGCCCTGGCCAATGTGACTCTGTTGATTGGGTGTCATCCTTGCATGGAAAGGTTGGCAGTTTGATTCCTGGTCAGGGCACATGCCCAGGTTGCAGGCTCAATCCCCAGTAGGGGGCGTGCAGGGGGCAGCTGATCGATGTTTCTCTCTCACATTGATGTTTCTCTCTCTGCCTCTCCCTTCTCCCTCTCTAAAAATCAATAAAAATATATTTTTGAAAAAGTATCACAGCAAAGAACTGGCAAGCTAAAAAAGTATAAAATAGCAACCTCTGCTGGTAATTTGAAGTCGAGGGAGTCCCTAGGACAAACAATCATTGCAGGTACAACATGGTGACCTCCATGTCACCTTGGGTGTCCCCCCATCTCCCCAGCTTCTGGGAATGGGTGACTCTCATTGATACTGATGAAAGGGTTGGAATTGTCCACACCAGCTGTGCTCAGAGGTTCGTGCCACCATGATCCCCTGGTGGAGATATGAAAACACAACTTTGCAAATCTTCCTGTTTACAGTGTGGCAGGCCTGGGGGAGGCCTGAGCCCCTTCCTTTCGGGCAGGTCCCTGCCCTGCGATGCTGCTGGTCTGAGGCCCTCAAGGAGAAGCACTGATTGGGGAGGTGTCCCTGGCGCTGGTCACCGGAATCCATCATCAGAGCAGCACCACAGTGATTAACAGGGAACCAGTAGAAATGCGGCTTCCTCCAGGAAGCTTGTCCTGATGCATCAAGGCCTGTGTCCCCTGCACCACCCCCAGGTCCCCCACAGCGACCACTTCTGATCACATGACCCACTGTGCGACCTTAGGTTGGGGAGCTGGGGAGGTCAGAGGCCACTTCACTTCTGTCTGTAGCCCCCACAGGGAGCCAAGCGCTTGACGTCCCCAGACACTCAGTCACTTCAGAGGGACTGACAATAAATACAGTGTGGCAATTACTTCTGTGGGTACCAGAAAGCTATGGAAATAGCTAGTATGCCTCACAACATAGAATCCACAAAAGGCTAGAAAGGTGTGGGCTGAAATGAAAGAGATAATGCAGCGTTTCCAATTCAGGCTCAAAGGAAAAGGCGTTTGGAAGAGTCTGTGTCGAAGCTGATGTGGACATCTCGGGGTTTTAGTTAAATCTCAGGTGAGTACGAGCCAACAGTCTGAAGTAGCAGATGGAGCATCTGATAAACCAGGAGGGGAGAGTATTTATACTTAGTAGAGTCATATTATTTGCTACTTTTTAGTTTAAGGACAATTGCAATGTCTGAAGAAGAGCCCAGTAGGAGCAGGTACCAGAGCCAGGTTACCTGGAAAGGGGGAGTCTTCTGTGTGCTCCTGTTGAAACTTACTTCTGGAAGGTATACTGATTTTTTTTTTTTTAATTGAAGAGCTGAAAACATTTAAATGCAGGTTCCCTTTCTTTTTCTAG
This sequence comes from Miniopterus natalensis, assembly GCF_054644295.1. NCBI lineage: Eukaryota > Metazoa > Chordata > Mammalia > Chiroptera > Miniopteridae > Miniopterus > Miniopterus natalensis. Next base: position 12,045 of record NW_028269922.1, on the reverse strand, counting down.
CTGGGAGGAATCTGTAGGCAGGTTCTCATTATCACGGCCACCATTGAACAGGGGCCTCCGCTGTCCAGGCCTCCTTTCGCCGGCTCCTATTTTCAGACGGATCTCTCTTGCACTGAAGGTTCTTAAGCTGAGCCTCAGTCCAGGGGAGGGCGTTGTCCAGGGGAAGGGGGTTTAAATGAAAACCATTTACTTTTCCAGCCATTGGTATAGAGGTAACCGATGTCCTGTTAGAGAGAAAAAAACCCTGAGAAATATTTCAGGAAATATTGGCGTTTAAATAACTAACATTTAAAATTGGAAAAAGGTGTTAGTTTCAGAAAAGAAATGAAGACTGGAATAAAGGAATGGGAAAATGCTGGCTGGTGGAGCCTCCCCTCTCTGAAGATGGGTTGGGGAGATGCCAGCAAAGCCCAGAGAGAAGCTGGTGCTCTTTTCTCTGTGATGATGTAATTCTATTCCTATTTTTCTTGTTTCCCAACCACTCATCTTCTGTTTTCCTTGCTGGGCATTTATTTAGGGGCCACCGACCCTCCAGTCCCAGGCTCCGTTCTTCTTGCCCGTGGTCCCCTTGGAAGGAATCTTTTCTCGCATCATTAACCGTCACCCTGGTGCAGCTCATTGTAGTGCAGGGTCAGGCCCACGTTTCCCTCATCCCACACCTTGCGCGATGCTGTTTCGTCCACTCCACCCCGCGGGTCTTATCAGGCACAGACACCCGCCTGACTGCGCCCCCTCATTGCTCAAGGCCCAGCTTGTGCATTACCGGGTTCAGAAAGCTGACCCACGGTTTTGCAACAGTCCCCTCTTATTTACATCATTGCCCCAATATTGTATCAATATCCATATCTAAGCATCATTTTAGACATTTCCAGAGTTTGTCACACTGTAGATACATTTTCATGCTATTCCAAACATTTCTGCTTTCCTTGGAACTTTCTCTTGGACTGAGTGATTTAGCTTAGTTTCCAAATATTTCAAAAATTTTCAGATAGCTTTCTCGTTAATTTTCAATTTATTTCTAATATGGTCAGAAAACTTGCTTTGCATGATCTCAGTTCTTCTCAGTCTCCTGAGGTTTTCACAGCGCAGGATAAGGTCTCTCCTGGTCTGTGCTCTGTGTTCTTGTACATGCGTGTTCTGTGCGTGTCGGGCTGCGGGTTCTAGAAAAGCTAAACCGGTAAATGGCTGTTCGGGTCCTCTGTGTCTTGGTGACTGTTTTGTCTCCTTGTTCTGTAACTTGTTGAAGGAAGAATATCAAAATACTCAACAGCAATCGTTTACTTCTGTTATTTCTCCTTTCAGTCTATCAGCTTTTGCTTCAGGTATTTTGAAGCTGTCTTGTAAATATATACAGATTTGAGATTTTTACTCATTTTGGATGAATTGGCCCTTTTGTTCACTTAAGTACCTCACTTCTTGGGCAGGTTCACAAAAATGAATTTGCAGTTTGTTTGGATTTTTCTTATTGTTACTGTGGGAGCAGCAGTCTCTCCAACTACATTCGATACAAAAGCTGACTTTATTTTTATTTCTTCTATAGTCAACTTTAGGTAAACATATCTTTAAAAAATCTGGTACCGAAAATTCTGTTTTTAAAATTTTCACTATCTGGCATAGATGTTAGAAGCAAGACTGGAGATTATTCACATTGTGTTTCCCTCAGTGACAGTGGCCAAACTCCGGGTAGGTTTCCTTTTCCTCCAGTGTAGCCCTGACTCCAAGTCCATTTCCCCCAACCAGTTATTGCAACACACAGGGCCCCTTTACCTAAAAATGTCACAACATGATTAACTTAGAAACCCAACTCCCCAGCACATAAAAAATATAATCTAGTGCACTAAAATTCAAACTATAAGAAATCAGTCAGGGTCAGTGCTATCGGGTGACGTCCGAGACAGAACTGGTCACTTCACAGACTTTCTGCTGCTGGGGATCCAGCAGCCAGACCCCACCCACAGTGCGATAGAGAGCACAGGACGCAGAAGGGCAGGAGCTGGCACTTCTCCGTTAAACGCACGGTTCCAACAACGACACAAGGAAGCGGATTGTCTCACAGGAGCCTGGATGAATTTTTTTATCACATAAAACAGGACGAATTAATTTGAAATAGGCTCCCCTTTGGCTCCCCATTTCGAAACCTTGCGGGAGTTTTTAGATGCACTCCTGATAGAAGCCTGCTCGCCAGCACTCGGTTGCTACAGAGACGGTGTCCCTGCCAGGGCCCTCCATGGCGATGCCTGACGCCCTCTCCTTTGGGAAAGCCAGCCCTTTACAGTTACAAACATGGGGTGTGGGGGAGAGACTATGAAGATGGTCCAACATTTCCCTATGTCTCATAGAAATGCTAACAATCTCTGTTGAATGAGGTTGGGTTACTCTCTCCCGAATGGGTGGTGTTTACCTGACAATTTCTGTCAAATTGAACTCCAACTGCATGCGGTAACTATCTGGGGTGCTGATGGTGACTTCTAAACTACCTCTGACCCCCTGGCCAGTGTGGCTCAGTGGTTGAGTGTCCACCCATGAACCAGGGCACATGCTGGGGATGCTGGGCTTGATCCCCAGTCGGGGGCATGCAGGAGGCAGCCGATCCATGTTTCTGTCTCCCCCTGTCCCTGCCCAGGAAGCTTGGTGAGACCACCCTTCTATTTGTTTTGGTTTCCCATCAATGTGCTACTTTCCCCACATTTCCTGGGATTGGAAATAAAGGACATCGATGGTAACAGACCTGCCCTCCTTGCTTCAAGTCCCATCCACAGTGAACAGTTTCTGTTCAAATCAGGATTCTTGGGACAGAGCGTGTCTGTTGCTTTCTAATTTAATTTTGTTCTATAAATGGGGCTCCCTCTCCTTGGTTTCCCCCTTTTGCCCTTCTGTTCCCTGGAATCTCTGGATTCTCTCTCCCTCCCCTGTCTCATCTATACGGATGCTGCCCTAAAGTTTCAGACCTAGGCTGTAGAATAACTTAAAGCCCCACTGTTTCCTCTACAAAAGTATTAACTACACACAAAAAAGTAGGAATTCTAGATGAAAGAAGGCTGGACGGACGTGGGGACAGAGAGTGACAAATCTTTCACTTTTACTGCAAACACCTACATTTTCCTCGAGCATTGTCCTTTTCACGTAGCTCTTAGCAAAGGTGTATTAGAGCTGGAAATCCCCATACATGGTGCAGAGAATTGAATTTTGCTGCTAAATCACAGCAATATTTTCCTCTACCTTTGAGCACAGATGGAGACCTCACCATACAATGGTCCATTTCATGACTTTCAAAAAGAAAATGTCAATTTTGTCACCTTGTAATAAAATGGAACACCAAAGACACAGGTCCTGCATCTGCCAGGGAAGGTCAGCAAGGACAATAAAATTCACATCTTTATTAATGAATGTTGGAAAAGCGACATGGACAAAATAGATGCAGAAAGGACAGTGTTAGCAAGAGTCTAGAACAAAGGCTGCATATTACATTTGAAGGAAAATGCATCACTCATTTTAAACCTGGAATTTTTAAAAATGGGCAAAAGCTTTGAACAGGCTCTTTACAGAAGAAGATTGATAGGTGACAAAAGACCAAAAACAAACAAACCCTAAACAAAAACAAAAAACACGTGAGGAAGTTCAGTGTCGTTAGTCCTCAAGGAAATGCCCATTGTAACAACAGTGAGACATCAGTTGTCTGAGTGAACTGGGTCTTCCTGACCACCAGAGGGAAATGTCGAGTGGTATGAGTCCCCAACATCCTCCAGATCTTAGTAGGTTGGACACTCACGACCTGAAGGCAGGTGCAGGCAGGTGGGAAACAGAGTCTCTTTCCCCTGCTCTGAATTTCTTGGTTGGCCCTGACCCTGGAGAACCCAGGGCCCACCTCAGTCACTGTGACCCCAGCAGTGTCCCTGGACCTGACCGGGCAGTGGGGTGGAGATCTCCACTCCTGTTTAAGATTTTGATTCTTCCAGGAGGTGCCTGGGGTAAGACTAGGCCAAGCCATCTGAGCATTTGCTCAGTAACTGAGGGCCCTGGCCAGTTTTCACAGGAGGGTGACTGCCCAGCAGACACACCTGGAGGCGTCCAGGGCCCCAACCTCACCAAGTACCCAGGTCACGTTCCCAGCCACGAGCTCATCCTGATTTGGAGGAGTTCCCCTTGCTGCACTGAAGGAAGATCTCAGGCTGTGGGAAGGTTTTCCAGACCCCGAGGTGGGGAAGTAACTCTGGCCTGATTCGGGGTGCAGCCAGTGGGTTGGTAGCGGTGCACTGGGTCTCGGGACCCCCAGCCATGCACCTGCTTCAGAACCTGCCAGGGCAACTCTGCAGGGGCTCCAGCCTCTGAGGGGGCCGGAGCCTTACTCTGCTGTAGCTCAGGCCCGCTTTTGCATTTCCAACTCTGCCCAGGTGAAGCAGGCTGGAGGAAATGGGCCTCCTGGCTGGTGACAGAGACGGCAGCTTGCAGCCAGTTCCTGGCCGGTGACCTCAGGGTATCAGTGAGCCTTTCCAGCAAGTGAAGCGCATTTGGAATCCAGATGTACAACACTGTTAAGTGTGAATGAAAATAAAATACAAAGAATAGATTGAAATTGGTGTGTTGGTTGAAATCAATGCTTTGAAAATATATTCATATACAACAGAATTTTTAAAAACACACTTCTAATTTTGTATCATGTCATAGACAGGTGGCGTCATTTTATTCTTGGGTTTGAAAGTTTGCTTCTGTATGCTTGAAATATTTATTCTAGAATCAGTGATGACTTAAACACTACTAAGCAATATAAGCTTATTTGTACTTAGTACATTTTGGCTTATAAAACATATTTTGTATAACTTGCTTTATTTTTTTCCTCACCTCACACATTTAAATACTTTTCTTAAGCTTCTCTTCACACAGAATTAAACAGAAAGTGTTGTCTCACTGACCAGAGGCTGTCTCATCCCTGGAAATAAGAGCTTCTTGTAGCTTCACACAGATGAAGATTAACTGCTCTCTGACTGTGGCCTTTCTCGTAGCTCTAACTGAATTTACTGCATTAACTCTGCACATTCCTAGAGTTCTGCAGCATAGTCCTGAGAAAGGCTCAGTGTATGGTTATGTTCACACAGTTATTTCCACCGTGTTCCTCGGAACATGCGCCAGGAGGAACTTACCACTTCCGCCCATTTTACAGATGGAAAAAGAGTTCCTGACAAGATCAGATAAGATGCCCAGCATTGGTCGGTGGGCCAGGGTTGCCCTGGTTAACACAACCGACAGGGACGGGCCCTCCTCTGGGCGTCCTGTGCTGTCCTGTCCCCAGGGCTCAGGACACCCTCGTGCCCCCAGCCGAGCCCCCCATAGAAGCACCTCTTCTCCCCGGCCCCACACTTTTTACCCACCACAGGGATTTTACATTCAGCTCAACTCTCTGGATCGTGGAGAAATGTAAGTCAGTAAACACTTTAGACAGAAGTCCGTGCCCAGTAGCATCGCGATAGTTGGGGCCTATTGCTATACCTCCCAACTCTCGCGATAGTGGCTGCCTCTCACAATGCTGCCCAACTCCCACTCTAGATGAGGCCTCTCGCGACACTTCCCAACACTCGAGAAAGCAGCTGCCTCTCGCGACACTTCCCAAATCTCGTGATAGTGGCTGCCTCTCGCGATACTGCACAACTCTCGTGATAGTGGCGGCCTCTCCTGATACTTCCTAACTCTCACAATAGTGGCTGCCTCTCACGATATTTCCCAACTCTTGCGATAATCGCTGCCTCTCGCGATACTTCTCAAATCTCACGATAGTCGGGGTCTATCATGATACTCCCCAACTCTCGTGACAGTCACACCTCTCGCGATACTGCGCACCTCTCGCGCTTGTGGCTGCCTCTTGCCATACTGGCAGCCTTTTCAAATAGTGCCTGCTTCTCCCAATATTTTCTTCTTTTCAGGATACTGGCCAACTCTCACGATAATGGCTGCCTCTCCCAATAGCGCCTGCCTTTTCTGGTACTTTTTGCCTCTCATGATACTGGCCAACTCTCCCAATACTGGGTATCTTGTCCAATAGTGCCCATCCATCAAAATAGTTCCTGCCACTTGTGATACTGGCCGACTCTAGTGACCCTGGCAGAATCTCAGGGTAACGAATGCCTCTCACAATAGTACCTGCCTTTCAAGATACTGGTTCCCTCTCGAGTTAATGGCTGCTTCTTGATGTAGTGTCTGATTAGGAAGCAGTCTCTCGAATAGTAGCTGATGCTTTCCATAGTTGCTGCCTCTTTTGACATTGCACAGTCCTATGACCTTTGTCCTTGGACCCTTGAACTGTGACCTCTGACCTATGCATTTAGACCTCTCCGTATGACCCTGGAATCGTAGTGAAAGAGGAACACACTTCACACTTAACACACACACAGCCAGGGAAGCACAAATATTTGGAGCTTGTGCAAGTTTGCCCTGGGGAGGCCTGTACTGGATTAAGAATCAGAGTTTGCTGAGCACATTCATGTACACTGGGTGTCACTCATTTAAACAAGAATCTTTAGGATACTTGAGCATCTTCAATTTGAATACAATGATCTCTCTACTAATTACAAAAACATGACTTATTCATTGATATTAGGACTCTGCTTGGTCTGTGTGGTCTGAGAATGATTGTACTGCAAAGGAGTAAAGCTGCTTTCGTGCACAGAAAAAATTCAAAATTTTTACCCATTCTGACTGGATTCTTCCCAGTCAGGGTAAACAAGCCAACCTCACCAAGTCTTTTTCGGGGTTTCCTTTGTGTGCTAGTGTCATTCTGTCTTCCTTTAGATACAGCTTTGACAACCATGCGGGCCTGGGTACAAGAACACCAAAAACATTTGGATGAGGAATGTAAGGGCAATACGTTAATATCATGTTCAATCCATCCTTCTTCTGGCCACAAGGTTCAGGTTCCAAGCTTCTGAGAGGCAGTGGCCCCCACTGGCCTAGATGTCCTTTCACCATCCCTGCAGGGTATGCCTAGAGGTAACAAAGTCCCAGAATTGGCCTCTGGGTACCATCATATCAGTTATTTATCTCCTGTAAAATGCTTTGTGCAGGAAGATGAGCCAAAAGAGCTCCATACAGGCCAATTTCCTTGTGTGAACTGCAAGGAGCATCCAGCTGGTCAAGAGGAACCAACACCCACAACTGATAGTGTGTTCATTTCAGATATCACCTAGGAACTGCATGTGGGTTAACTCTTTAGTAATCTCTGCATTATGCATTTCCTAGTGTGAGCACATGCATTCACTACAGTGGATTGTCTAGATTTCACACCCTCAGTTAGAGCACTATTTCTGGACCCCTGAGATCCCAGGGGTGAATCTTCAGGTTACCCATTCATCCTCAGTTATGTAGAAGCATTCCTCTTTACAAAATTGAACCTGAATCACACAGCTTTTAAAGCTCCAGTCGCACAAATGTGATCTATCCTGTCAAACCAGGTGGACTGATGACACCCTCTCTACCCAACCTGAGTCCCAGCAGGTGTACTCTTATAACTCACCTGGAGTCTGCACTGGACCCCCACACCATGATCGCCTGTGGTCTTTGTTCTACCTGCCTCACTTCTGTCTGCTCTGATACTCACAGATAGGGGTGCAAAGCCTGGTCCTCCACCTGATCTCTCTGTTTGGGAAACAGCTCTGCTGAGCTGGGCTTTGAGGACAGGAGCCCAGTGGCTCAGCATGATGTCATTATGAGGAGGTCTTTCCTTCATCCATTCATGTGAATTCATCCAGTAACTGGAGTGAGGCCCTGGCAAGGTCCATTGTGCTACTCGACTGTGAGGATGAAATTCAGTATGTACGAAAACACAGAGAATGTTTCCCATTCACAGGCTCAGCTCTGAAATGGGACATGTTCCTAGCAGCATGGGGCCTAAAAACAAGCCAGTGGTAAACAGATTCAAGTTCAACCTCAGAGAGCCATTAAATACCCTGCCTTTCATTCAACTGGCACCCTTCACATCTACTCTTCACCCTTATCTACTCCACTCTATTGTAAAATAGGCTCCCCAGACTCCACTGGCCTCTAGAGTCCGGCTAAGTTTGTCCAACCAGACGTACTGGCAGGAGTCTGGGACGACATAGAATGTTTCTTTCCCGCTCTGCTTTAGAGGATTCTCTGGAAGCTTCTGGGGCCTCTTTTGGTGTGCTTTGGATTCTCTGAAAGGGGAACTGAAGCTTCCAGAGAATCCACCACACCTGCAGTCGCTCCTGCTTAGAGGAGAGGCTTCAGCTTCACCAGGTAGAACACATCCTGTGCCTCCTTCATCCCTCAGTCCCTCCAGTCCCAGGGTCACTAGCAATCCCTTCATTATGCAGATATCTGCCTTCAGTCACATCCTTTGTCTACTTTTCAGCTTTTTCCTCTCATGTACCATTACCTGTGCTAAATTTACTGTTGAAAACCACATAAAATGGCTGATATTGAATTGAATTGAACCTGTTTAACAAAAATTACAATCATGGCTGGTTTGGGCAGACATCCCTGGAGGTGGGGAGGGCTCTCTCTAAAAGAGGAAACAGGAGGCAAATCAAGTTTACTTCATTTTGAGGTAGTTATTGTTTGAGAGATAGGAATGAAAGGTACACAGTTGGTTTTGATAGCTGAAGTTTGGAAGCCCATGCAGAGCATGTCCCTGGAGATCTCCAGGAGACCCTGAGAACATGGGGTTTTGGCTTCAAGGCTACATATCCTGGGATCAACTCCCATCTCATCTTCCACTGTCAGGTTGAAGTACTTAGCTTTCTCAGCTGCAGGTTTCTGATCTGTAAGATGTGGTGGTTGGAATGTTTCCATGGCTTGTTGGGGGATGAAAGATAGAAGCCATGTAGAACAGCTTCGCGCCTGGTGCTAAAATTCTTTACTATCTGGTGTTTGTCATCATGGTTACTACAGCTGTCCTGAGCAAGTCACATAAAACGTGAGGTGGGATTCTCCACTTTGCCACCTAAATGTTCTCCTTATTCAGGTGTGAGGCAAAGAAATCCTCAAAAAAATGAGGGCAGGAAAACAATTCTCAGCAAAAGGATTTAAAAGGTATATAAAATTTAACTTCAAAATAAAAATCTAAGGTCCTGGGTGGTGTTCAGTTACTTAGAGCATCATCCCGCCACAACAACGGTGTGAGTTGTGGTCAGGACATATACAAGAATCAACCAGTGACTGTGTAAATAAGTCTCTCTCCCTGTATCTGTCTTCCTCTCTAAAAATTAATGAACATATCCTCAGATGAGGATTAAAATAATAAATAAAATAAAAGTCTAAGAATAAAAGGGATTTTTGAGTAAAGAACTCGATGAAGGGTAAATGACAACTACTGTACATTATTAAATTGTTGCTATACATTAAATTAATACATAAGCTAGAATGACTTCTACTCCATCACAATGGTCCAGTCCTGAGAGAGTGCTCTTAGACAGTTGTAAGTGATCGTTGAGTTCAATTGTTTATTTTGGGCCATCATGTTGAATTTTGAATGAATATTTTGAATACTACAAGAAAGTCAAAATATTTCTGTAATTTTTTTGTGTGGTTTTATTTATTTATGAATTTATTTTGCATTCTTTCATGAAAGTATTATTGAGAAAGTCTAGCTACTCTGTTCATTTGTATCATAACCTTTTTTCAATAATCGATGCTATTTTAATCCTCAGACCTTGGTGCATTTGTTCTTGTGCAAATACACACTTATTCTTAATAATTAATGTGCTCTTGCTTCAAAATGTATCTCTGTGTAATATGATAAATATTTGGCACCATGAAGTCCAAACCTCACATTTCTGTGCTTCTTCTCTACAAAGAGATGAATAGTGTGCTCTGCCCTGCCATCTCCACTGAAAACAGATTATCTAATGGCGGTATAGGGAAAAGAGCTATCTCAACAAGGGCCAAAAGGGTACCCAGAGAGGCCTAACCCACAGAAGTGCACTCTCTCCATCATCAACAGCATCTTGCTACCCAACAGAGATTTGGTGATGTGTGCTCCCTTGTTCTGCCTTGAGCATGTATATCAGTCAGCATCTGGTCAACCCAACAACTATGTCTGTCTTCTGTGGGGAGAGTGTGGGCCACCTTCCATTATGTCCCCAGAGGGGTTCATATAGGCCACTGGCCCTGTGTGAGCCAAGAGATGCCTCCAGCTGCTCAGGAGAACCCTCTCCCCACAATTGATAGTGTGTTCACTTCAGATAAGACCTAGGAACTGCATGTGGGTTAACTCTTTAGTAATCTTTGCATTATACATTTCATAGTGGGAGCACATATATTCACTACCGTGGATTGTCTAGATCTCACGTCATTAGTTAAAGCACTATTTCTGGTTTCCTGAGGTCCCAGTGGTGAATCCTCAGGTTACCCATTCATCCTCAGTTATGTAGAGGCAATTCCTCTCTACAAAATTGAACCTGAATCACACAGCTTTTAAAGCTCCAGTCACACAAATGTGATCTATCTTTTCAATCCAGGTGGACTGATGACGCCCCTCTCTACCCAACCCGAGTCCCTGCAGGTGTGCTCTTGTACCTCACCTGGAGTCTGTCCTGGAATCCCACACCATGATTTCCTGCAGTCTTTGTTCAACCTGCCTGACTTCTGTCTCCTCTGGTATCTACAGGTAGGTGTACAACCCCCCCTTCCACCTGCCAGCTACGTTGAGTCAGTGTGGAGACTGAGTGAGGTGGCTCATGGCATAGCTGACCTGCACATCTGGCCTAGCCACTGCACAGATGTAGATGGTAGCTTGCTTATGTCCAGGGCCCCAAGGCCATGTCTTAGTCAACCTGGGCTGCCATAACAAAAATGCCACTGAATGAGTGGCTTGAAGAAGAGAAATTTATTTCTCACAGTCTGGAGGCTGGCAGTTCAAGATCCAAATGCCGGCCGATTTGATTCCTTGTGAGAGCTGCCTTTCTGGTCTGCAGGTGCTACCTTCTAGCTGTGCCCTCACACGACAGAGGGGAGAGGTCGTTTCTCTCCTGTCTCTCCTTAGAAGGGCACTCAGCCCATTCCTGAGGGCTCCACCTTCATGACCCCTCCAGATGCCAGCACCTGGGGGCTGGGCACTGACGTGATGTGGAGGGCACAAGCATTCAGCTGTGACAGACTGTGTGGATGGCTGATAGAGGCTGTGTGCCACTCCTTAGAGACACACAGCATGATGATGGAATACACTATACACTCCTAAACAGACACTACCTCAACAGACAGCCATTATCTTGAGAGGAAGCCAGTATCTGGAGAGGCAGCCAGTATCATGAGAGGTATTCATTATCCTGACATTCAGCCGCTATCACGAAAGTAGGCCAGTATCACAAGGGGCAGGCACTATTTTGAGGCAGGCACTATTGGGAGAGGTACCCAGTATTGGGAGAGTAGGCCCCTATCGCAAGAGCCAGGAACTATCTCGAGAGACAGGCACTATCATGTGAGGCAGCCAATATCTTGAGAGTCGGTAAGTATCAGGAGAGGCAGCCAGTATCACAACAGGCAGGCACTATTGTGAGAGGCACCCAGTATCCTGAGAGTAAGCCAGTATAGAGAAAGGCTGGCACTATGGGGAGAGGCCAGCATTATTGCAAGAGGCAGGCACTATCCCGAGAGTCACTCAGTACCATGAGAGTCAGCCAGTATCGAAAGGCTGGCACTATCATTAGAGATGGCCAGGATCAGGAAAGGCAGCCAGGATCTCGAGAGGTGCACACTATCGCTAGGGTTGGCTAGTGTTTGGAGAGGTAGCAAGTATCATGAAAGGCAGCCAGTATTGTGAGAAGCTGGCACTCTTGGGAGAGGCAGCCAGTATCCTGAGTGGCAGGCACTTTGGGGAGAGGCATGCATTATCACAAGAGGCATCAGTTTCACAAGAGGCAGCCAATATCTCAAGAAGCAGCCAGCCTCACAAGAGGCAGGCACAAAATATGGGCCTCCTTGAAATCTGGAGGAGTTGGAAACAGAGTCAGAGGCATCCAATCCAACTCGTAGAGGCCAAGGAGTCCCCTGCTTAGCCCACACCTAACACATGGGCACCAAGCCTGTATGGGAGCTGCC
>NW_028269921.1:0-76042 GCF_054644295.1 Miniopterus natalensis | reverse complement strand
AATCCAACATCCAGGTACTGAAACGAGCACACCAGTATGGGAGATGTGCATGTGGACAGTTTCAAGCAGCAGCTCTTTGTGGCCACTTGGAGACAGCGCTGTGAAAAAATTTCGTACGAAGCGGGATTTGGCCAAAGTTGAAAGACCTTCCAAAACCAACCCTAAAGAACTTAGCCAAACAATGAATGTTGCAACAAGCTCCTGCAGGAAAGGTGCTTCTATGAGACAACCCCCGAGCAGGTAGCTACATTCTGCACAGTACAAAATGCAAATGAATTCCAGGCTGAAAACTCACTCCAGAAGGATGAAATGCATGTGTTTCTCTCTGAAAGAACACTCTGCCACTAGGCTTTTGCTTGCTCCTTCAAAGTCTTTGTAGAAACATGTGTTTTCACTGCTGGAATACGTTTTGGGATGCATTGTTTCAATCTCTTGCAAGCCTCATGTTGTTTCTTACACAATGTGGAAAAACAAGGAGTATGTTTCCCAAATCACTTGAAATCCAGGAAAACGCACACTACATCACTCTTGCTCATACACGATCTTTCTCCTAATGTGTTGAGAACATTCAAGAAACCAGAAAAGAAGGGTATTTTGATGTGAATTTCAGATGGCTATGTACAAAAGGACATTTCTATTGGTTGCAGAGTGCAAAACCATGATTGACCTCATGTTCTCCATGAAAACCTTACATTTCCAAGTGACCTGAGGTTGGACTTTCACAGAAAGATGTGTTTGCGTGTCTGTGGTTTAAGGAGCTCTAAGTAGTGTATTCAGTGCTGGAGAGTAACTCACCCTACAGAAGTTACACAGCGTTTTGAGAGCACCAACATGCTTCAAGCTGAAACTGCTACAAGGTGTGTGTAGCATGCAGGAAGAAGGCTTGTCATTTCAAAGAAAGAAGTGTAATCCAACATCCAGGTACTGAAACGAGCACACCAGTATGGGAGATGTGCATGTGGACAGTTTCAAGCAGCAGCTCTTTGTGGCCACTTGGAGACAGCGCTGTGAAAAAATTTCGTACGAAGCGGGATTTGGCCAAAGTTGAAAGACCTTCCAAAACCAACCCTAAAGAACTTAGCCAAACAATGAATGTTGCAACAAGCTCCTGCAGGAAAGGTGCTTCTATGAGACAACCCCCGAGCAGGTAGCTACATTCTGCACAGTACAAAATGCAAATGAATTCCAGGCTGAAAACTCACTCCAGAAGGATGAAATGCATGTGTTTCTCTCTGAAAGAACACTCTGCCACTAGGCTTTTGCTTGCTCCTTCAAAGTCTTTGTAGAAAACATGTGTTTTCACTGCTGGAATACGTTTTGGGATGCATTGTTTCAATCTCTTGCAAGCCTCATGTTGTTTCTTACACAATGTGGAAAAACAAGGAGTATGTTTCCCAAATCACTTGAAATCCAGGAAAACGCACACTACATCACTCTTGCTCATACACGATCTTTCTCCTAATGTGTTGAGAACATTCAAGAAACCAGAAAAGAAGGGTATTTTGATGTGAATTTCAGATGGCTATGTACAAAAGGACATTTCTATTGGTTGCAGAGTGCAAAACCATGATTGACCTCATGTTCTCCATGAAAACCTTACATTTCCAAGTGACCTGAGGTTGGACTTTCACAGAAAGATGTGTTTGCGTGTCTGTGGTTTAAGGAGCTCTAAGTAGTGTATTCAGTGCTGGAGAGTAACTCACCCTACAGAAGTTACACAGCGTTTTGAGAGCACCAACATGCTTCAAGCTGAAACTGCTACAAGGTGTGTGTAGCATGCAGGAAGAAGGCTTGTCATTTCAAAGAAAGAAGTGTAATCCAACATCCAGGTACTGAAACGAGCACACCAGTATGGGAGATGTGCATGTGGACAGTTTCAAGCAGCAGCTCTTTGTGGCCACTTGGAGACAGCGCTGTGAAAAAATTTCGTACGAAGCGGGATTTGGCCAAAGTTGAAAGACCTTCCAAAACCAACCCTAAAGAACTTAGCCAAACAATGAATGTTGCAACAAGCTCCTGCAGGAAAGGTGCTTCTATGAGACAACCCCCGAGCAGGTAGCTACATTCTGCACAGTACAAAATGCAAATGAATTCCAGGCTGAAAACTCACTCCAGAAGGATGAAATGCATGTGTTTCTCTCTGAAAGAACACTCTGCCACTAGGCTTTTGCTTGCTCCTTCAAAGTCTTTGTAGAAACATGTGTTTTCACTGCTGGAATACGTTTTGGGATGCATTGTTTCAATCTCTTGCAAGCCTCATGTTGTTTCTTACACAATGTGGAAAAACAAGGAGTATGTTTCCCAAATCACTTGAAATCCAGGAAAACGCACACTACATCACTCTTGCTCATACACGATCTTTCTCCTAATTGTGTTGAGAACATTCAAGAAACCAGAAAAGAAGGGTATTTTGATGTGAATTTCAGATGGCTATGTACAAAAGGACATTTCTATTGGTTGCAGAGTGCAAAACCATGATTGACCTCATGTTCTCCATGAAAACCTTACATTTCCAAGTGACCTGAGGTTGGACTTTCACAGAAAGATGTGTTTGCGTGTCTGTGGTTTAAGGAGCTCTAAGTAGTGTATTCAGTGCTGGAGAGTAACTCACCCTACAGAAGTTACACAGCGTTTTGAGAGCACCAACATGCTTCAAGCTGAAACTGCTACAAGGTGTGTGTAGCATGCAGGAAGAAGGCTTGTCATTTCAAAGAAAGAAGTGTAATCCAACATCCAGGTACTGAAACGAGCACACCAGTATGGGAGATGTGCATGTGGACAGTTTCAAGCAGCAGCTCTTTGTGGCCACTTGGAGACAGCGCTGTGAAAAAATTTCGTACGAAGCGGATTTGGCCAAAGTTGAAAGACCTTCCAAAACCAACCCTAAAGAACTTAGCCAAACAATGAATGTTGCAACAAGCTCCTGCAGGAAAGGTGCTTCTATGAGACAACCCCCGAGCAGGTAGCTACATTCTGCACAGTACAAAATGCAAATGAATTCCAGGCTGAAAACTCACTCCAGAAGGATGAAATGCATGTGTTTCTCTCTGAAAGAACACTCTGCCACTAGGCTTTTGCTTGCTCCTTCAAAGTCTTTGTAGAAACATGTGTTTTCACTGCTGGAATACGTTTTGGGATGCATTGTTTCAATCTCTTGCAAGCCTCATGTTGTTTCTTACACAATGTGGAAAAACAAGGAGTATGTTTCCCAAATCACTTGAAATCCAGGAAAACGCACACTACATCACTCTTGCTCATACACGATCTTTCTCCTAATGTGTTGAGAACATTCAAGAAACCAGAAAAGAAGGGTATTTTGATGTGAATTTCAGATGGCTATGTACAAAAGGACATTTCTATTGGTTGCAGAGTGCAAAACCATGATTGACCTCATGTTCTCCATGAAAACCTTACATTTCCAAGTGACCTGAGGTTGGACTTTCACAGAAAGATGTGTTTGCGTGTCTGTGGTTTAAGGAGCTCTAAGTAGTGTATTCAGTGCTGGAGAGTAACTCACCCTACAGAAGTTACACAGCGTTTTGAGAGCACCAACATGCTTCAAGCTGAAACTGCTACAAGGTGTGTGTAGCATGCAGGAAGAAGGCTTGTCATTTCAAAGAAAGAAGTGTAATCCAACATCCAGGTACTGAAACGAGCACACCAGTATGGGAGATGTGCATGTGGACAGTTTCAAGCAGCAGCTCTTTGTGGCCACTTGGAGACAGCGCTGTGAAAAAATTTCGTACGAAGCGGGATTTGGCCAAAGTTGAAAGACCTTCCAAAAACCAACCCTAAAGAACTTAGCCAAACAATGAATGTTGCAACAAGCTCCTGCAGGAAAGGTGCTTCTATGAGACAACCCCCGAGCAGGTAGCTACATTCTGCACAGTACAAAATGCAAATGAATTCCAGGCTGAAAACTCACTCCAGAAGGATGAAATGCATGTGTTTCTCTCTGAAAGAACACTCTGCCACTAGGCTTTTGCTTGCTCCTTCAAAGTCTTTGTAGAAACATGTGTTTTCACTGCTGGAATACGTTTTGGGATGCATTGTTTCAATCTCTTGCAAGCCTCATGTTGTTTCTTACACAATGTGGAAAAACAAGGAGTATGTTTCCCAAATCACTTGAAATCCAGGAAAACGCACACTACATCACTCTTGCTCATACACGATCTTTCTCCTAATGTGTTGAGAACATTCAAGAAACCAGAAAAGAAGGGTATTTTGATGTGAATTTCAGATGGCTATGTACAAAAGGACATTTCTATTGGTTGCAGAGTGCAAAACCATGATTGACCTCATGTTCTCCATGAAAACCTTACATTTCCAAGTGACCTGAGGTTGGACTTTCACAGAAAGATGTGTTTGCGTGTCTGTGGTTTAAGGAGCTCTAAGTAGTGTATTCAGTGCTGGAGAGTAACTCACCCTACAGAAGTTACACAGCGTTTTGAGAGCACCAACATGCTTCAAGCTGAAACTGCTACAAGGTGTGTGTAGCATGCAGGAAGAAGGCTTGTCATTTCAAAGAAAGAAGTGTAATCCAACATCCAGGTACTGAAACGAGCACACCAGTATGGGAGATGTGCATGTGGACAGTTTCAAGCAGCAGCTCTTTGTGGCCACTTGGAGACAGCGCTGTGAAAAAATTTCGTACGAAGCGGGATTTGGCCAAAGTTGAAAGACCTTCCAAAACCAACCCTAAAGAACTTAGCCAAACAATGAATGTTGCAACAAGCTCCTGCAGGAAAGGTGCTTCTATGAGACAACCCCCGAGCAGGTAGCTACATTCTGCACAGTACAAAATGCAAATGAATTCCAGGCTGAAAACTCACTCCAGAAGGATGAAATGCATGTGTTTCTCTCTGAAAGAACACTCTGCCACTAGGCTTTTGCTTGCTCCTTCAAAGTCTTTGTAGAAACATGTGTTTTCACTGCTGGAATACGTTTTGGGATGCATTGTTTCAATCTCTTGCAAGCCTCATGTTGTTTCTTACACAATGTGGAAAAACAAGGAGTATGTTTCCCAAATCACTTGAAATCCAGGAAAACGCACACTACATCACTCTTGCTCATACACGATCTTTCTCCTAATGTGTTGAGAACATTCAAGAAACCAGAAAAGAAGGGTATTTTGATGTGAATTTCAGATGGCTATGTACAAAAGGACATTTCTATTGGTTGCAGAGTGCAAAACCATGATTGACCTCATGTTCTCCATGAAAACCTTACATTTCCAAGTGACCTGAGGTTGGACTTTCACAGAAAGATGTGTTTGCGTGTCTGTGGTTTAAGGAGCTCTAAGTAGTGTATTCAGTGCTGGAGAGTAACTCACCCTACAGAAGTTACACAGCGTTTTGAGAGCACCAACATGCTTCAAGCTGAAACTGCTACAAGGTGTGTGTAGCATGCAGGAAGAAGGCTTGTCATTTCAAAGAAAGAAGTGTAATCCAACATCCAGGTACTGAAACGAGCACACCAGTATGGGAGATGTGCATGTGGACAGTTTCAAGCAGCAGCTCTTTGTGGCCACTTGGAGACAGCGCTGTGAAAAAATTTCGTACGAAGCGGGATTTGGCCAAAGTTGAAAGACCTTCCAAAACCAACCCTAAAGAACTTAGCCAAACAATGAATGTTGCAACAAGCTCCTGCAGGAAAGGTGCTTCTATGAGACAACCCCCGAGCAGGTAGCTACATTCTGCACAGTACAAAATGCAAATGAATTCCAGCTGAAAACTCACTCCAGAAGGATGAAATGCATGTGTTTCTCTCTGAAAGAAACACTCTGCCACTAGGCTTTTGCTTGCTCCTTCAAAGTCTTTGTAGAAACATGTGTTTTCACTGCTGGAATACGTTTTGGGATGCATTGTTTCAATCTCTTGCAAGCCTCATGTTGTTTCTTACACAATGTGGAAAAACAAGGAGTATGTTTCCCAAATCACTTGAAATCCAGGAAAACGCACACTACATCACTCTTGCTCATACACGATCTTTCTCCTAATGTGTTGAGAACATTCAAGAAACCAGAAAAGAAGGGTATTTTGATGTGAATTTCAGATGGCTATGTACAAAAGGACATTTCTATTGGTTGCAGAGTGCAAAACCATGATTGACCTCATGTTCTCCATGAAAACCTTACATTTCCAAGTGACCTGAGGTTGGACTTTCACAGAAAGATGTGTTTGCGTGTCTGTGGTTTAAGGAGCTCTAAGTAGTGTATTCAGTGCTGGAGAGTAACTCACCCTACAGAAGTTACACAGCGTTTTGAGAGCACCAACATGCTTCAAGCTGAAACTGCTACAAGGTGTGTGTAGCATGCAGGAAGAAGGCTTGTCATTTCAAAGAAAGAAGTGTAATCCAACATCCAGGTACTGAAACGAGCACACCAGTATGGGAGATGTGCATGTGGACAGTTTCAAGCAGCAGCTCTTTGTGGCCACTTGGAGACAGCGCTGTGAAAAAATTTCGTACGAAGCGGGATTTGGCCAAAGTTGAAAGACCTTCCAAAACCAACCCTAAAGAACTTAGCCAAACAATGAATGTTGCAACAAGCTCCTGCAGGAAAGGTGCTTCTATGAGACAACCCCCGAGCAGGTAGCTACATTCTGCACAGTACAAAATGCAAATGAATTCCAGGCTGAAAACTCACTCCAGAAGGATGAAATGCATGTGTTTCTCTCTGAAAGAACACTCTGCCACTAGGCTTTTGCTTGCTCCTTCAAAGTCTTTGTAGAAACATGTGTTTTCACTGCTGGAATACGTTTTGGGATGCATTGTTTCAATCTCTTGCAAGCCTCATGTTGTTTCTTACACAATGTGGAAAAACAAGGAGTATGTTTCCCAAATCACTTGAAATCCAGGAAAACGCACACTACATCACTCTTGCTCATACACGATCTTTCTCCTAATGTGTTGAGAACATTCAAGAAACCAGAAAAGAAGGGTATTTTGATGTGAATTTCAGATGGCTATGTACAAAAGGACATTTCTATTGGTTGCAGAGTGCAAAACCATGATTGACCTCATGTTCTCCATGAAAACCTTACATTTCCAAGTGACCTGAGGTTGGACTTTCACAGAAAGATGTGTTTGCGTGTCTGTGGTTTAAGGAGCTCTAAGTAGTGTATTCAGTGCTGGAGAGTAACTCACCCTACAGAAGTTACACAGCGTTTTGAGAGCACCAACATGCTTCAAGCTGAAACTGCTACAAGGTGTGTGTAGCATGCAGGAAGAAGGCTTGTCATTTCAAAGAAAGAAGTGTAATCCAACATCCAGGTACTGAAACGAGCACACCAGTATGGGAGATGTGCATGTGGACAGTTTCAAGCAGCAGCTCTTTGTGGCCACTTGGAGACAGCGCTGTGAAAAAATTTCGTACGAAGCGGGATTTGGCCAAAGTTGAAAGACCTTCCAAAACCAACCCTAAAGAACTTAGCCAAACAATGAATGTTGCAACAAGCTCCTGCAGGAAAGGTGCTTCTATGAGACAACCCCCGAGCAGGTAGCTACATTCTGCACAGTACAAAATGCAAATGAATTCCAGGCTGAAAACTCACTCCAGAAGGATGAAATGCATGTGTTTCTCTCTGAAAGAACACTCTGCCACTAGGCTTTTGCTTGCTCCTTCAAAGTCTTTGTAGAAACATGTGTTTTCACTGCTGGAATACGTTTTGGGATGCATTGTTTCAATCTCTTGCAAGCCTCATGTTGTTTCTTACACAATGTGGAAAAACAAGGAGTATGTTTCCCAAATCACTTGAAATCCAGGAAAACGCACACTACATCACTCTTGCTCATACACGATCTTTCTCCTAATGTGTTGAGAACATTCAAGAAACCAGAAAAGAAGGGTATTTTGATGTGAATTTCAGATGGCTATGTACAAAAGGACATTTCTATTGGTTGCAGAGTGCAAAACCATGATTGACCTCATGTTCTCCATGAAAACCTTACATTTCCAAGTGACCTGAGGTTGGACTTTCACAGAAAGATGTGTTTGCGTGTCTGTGGTTTAAGGAGCTCTAAGTAGTGTATTCAGTGCTGGAGAGTAACTCACCCTACAGAAGTTACACAGCGTTTTGAGAGCACCAACATGCTTCAAGCTGAAACTGCTACAAGGTGTGTGTAGCATGCAGGAAGAAGGCTTGTCATTTCAAAGAAAGAAGTGTAATCCAACATCCAGGTACTGAAACGAGCACACCAGTATGGGAGATGTGCATGTGGACAGTTTCAAGCAGCAGCTCTTTGTGGCCACTTGGAGACAGCGCTGTGAAAAAATTTCGTACGAAGCGGGATTTGGCCAAAGTTGAAAGACCTTCCAAAACCAACCCTAAAGAACTTAGCCAAACAATGAATGTTGCAACAAGCTCCTGCAGGAAAGGTGCTTCTATGAGACAACCCCCGAGCAGGTAGCTACATTCTGCACAGTACAAAATGCAAATGAATTCCAGGCTGAAAACTCACTCCAGAAGGATGAAATGCATGTGTTTCTCTCTGAAAGAACACTCTGCCACTAGGCTTTTGCTTGCTCCTTCAAAGTCTTTGTAGAAACATGTGTTTTCACTGCTGGAATACGTTTTGGGATGCATTGTTTCAATCTCTTGCAAGCCTCATGTTGTTTCTTACACAATGTGGAAAAACAAGGAGTATGTTTCCCAAATCACTTGAAATCCAGGAAAACGCACACTACATCACTCTTGCTCATACACGATCTTTCTCCTAATGTGTTGAGAACATTCAAGAAACCAGAAAAGAAGGGTATTTTGATGTGAATTTCAGATGGCTATGTACAAAAGGACATTTCTATTGGTTGCAGAGTGCAAAACCATGATTGACCTCATGTTCTCCATGAAAACCTTACATTTCCAAGTGACCTGAGGTTGGACTTTCACAGAAAGATGTGTTTGCGTGTCTGTGGTTTAAGGAGCTCTAAGTAGTGTATTCAGTGCTGGAGAGTAACTCACCCTACAGAAGTTACACAGCGTTTTGAGAGCACCAACATGCTTCAAGCTGAAACTGCTACAAGGTGTGTGTAGCATGCAGGAAGAAGGCTTGTCATTTCAAAGAAAGAAGTGTAATCCAACATCCAGGTACTGAAACGAGCACACCAGTATGGGAGATGTGCATGTGGACAGTTTCAAGCAGCAGCTCTTTGTGGCCACTTGGAGACAGCGCTGTGAAAAAATTTCGTACGAAGCGGGATTTGGCCAAAGTTGAAAGACCTTCCAAAACCAACCCTAAAGAACTTAGCCAAACAATGAATGTTGCAACAAGCTCCTGCAGGAAAGGTGCTTCTATGAGACAACCCCCGAGCAGGTAGCTACATTCTGCACAGTACAAAATGCAAATGAATTCCAGGCTGAAAACTCACTCCAGAAGGATGAAATGCATGTGTTTCTCTCTGAAAGAACACTCTGCCACTAGGCTTTTGCTTGCTCCTTCAAAGTCTTTGTAGAAACATGTGTTTTCACTGCTGGAATACGTTTTGGGATGCATTGTTTCAATCTCTTGCAAGCCTCATGTTGTTTCTTACACAATGTGGAAAAACAAGGAGTATGTTTCCCAAATCACTTGAAATCCAGGAAAACGCACACTACATCACTCTTGCTCATACACGATCTTTCTCCTAATGTGTTGAGAACATTCAAGAAACCAGAAAAGAAGGGTATTTTGATGTGAATTTCAGATGGCTATGTACAAAAGGACATTTCTATTGGTTGCAGAGTGCAAAACCATGATTGACCTCATGTTCTCCATGAAAACCTTACATTTCCAAGTGACCTGAGGTTGGACTTTCACAGAAAGATGTGTTTGCGTGTCTGTGGTTTAAGGAGCTCTAAGTAGTGTATTCAGTGCTGGAGAGTAACTCACCCTACAGAAGTTACACAGCGTTTTGAGAGCACCAACATGCTTCAAGCTGAAACTGCTACAAGGTGTGTGTAGCATGCAGGAAGAAGGCTTGTCATTTCAAAGAAAGAAGTGTAATCCAACATCCAGGTACTGAAACGAGCACACCAGTATGGGAGATGTGCATGTGGACAGTTTCAAGCAGCAGCTCTTTGTGGCCACTTGGAGACAGCGCTGTGAAAAAATTTCGTACGAAGCGGGATTTGGCCAAAGTTGAAAGACCTTCCAAAACCAACCCTAAAGAACTTAGCCAAACAATGAATGTTGCAACAAGCTCCTGCAGGAAAGGTGCTTCTATGAGACAACCCCCGAGCAGGTAGCTACATTCTGCACAGTACAAAATGCAAATGAATTCCAGGCTGAAAACTCACTCCAGAAGGATGAAATGCATGTGTTTCTCTCTGAAAGAACACTCTGCCACTAGGCTTTTGCTTGCTCCTTCAAAGTCTTTGTAGAAACATGTGTTTTCACTGCTGGAATACGTTTTGGGATGCATTGTTTCAATCTCTTGCAAGCCTCATGTTGTTTCTTACACAATGTGGAAAAACAAGGAGTATGTTTCCCAAATCACTTGAAATCCAGGAAAACGCACACTACATCACTCTTGCTCATACACGATCTTTCTCCTAATGTGTTGAGAACATTCAAGAAACCAGAAAAGAAGGGTATTTTGATGTGAATTTCAGATGGCTATGTACAAAAGGACATTTCTATTGGTTGCAGAGTGCAAAACCATGATTGACCTCATGTTCTCCATGAAAACCTTACATTTCCAAGTGACCTGAGGTTGGACTTTCACAGAAAGATGTGTTTGCGTGTCTGTGGTTTAAGGAGCTCTAAGTAGTGTATTCAGTGCTGGAGAGTAACTCACCCTACAGAAGTTACACAGCGTTTTGAGAGCACCAACATGCTTCAAGCTGAAACTGCTACAAGGTGTGTGTAGCATGCAGGAAGAAGGCTTGTCATTTCAAAGAAAGAAGTGTAATCCAACATCCAGGTACTGAAACGAGCACACCAGTATGGGAGATGTGCATGTGGACAGTTTCAAGCAGCAGCTCTTTGTGGCCACTTGGAGACAGCGCTGTGAAAAAATTTCGTACGAAGCGGGATTTGGCCAAAGTTGAAAGACCTTCCAAAACCAACCCTAAAGAACTTAGCCAAACAATGAATGTTGCAACAAGCTCCTGCAGGAAAGGTGCTTCTATGAGACAACCCCCGAGCAGGTAGCTACATTCTGCACAGTACAAAATGCAAATGAATTCCAGGCTGAAAACTCACTCCAGAAGGATGAAATGCATGTGTTTCTCTCTGAAAGAACACTCTGCCACTAGGCTTTTGCTTGCTCCTTCAAAGTCTTTGTAGAAACATGTGTTTTCACTGCTGGAATACGTTTTGGGATGCATTGTTTCAATCTCTTGCAAGCCTCATGTTGTTTCTTACACAATGTGGAAAAACAAGGAGTATGTTTCCCAAATCACTTGAAATCCAGGAAAACGCACACTACATCACTCTTGCTCATACACGATCTTTCTCCTAATGTGTTGAGAACATTCAAGAAACCAGAAAAGAAGGGTATTTTGATGTGAATTTCAGATGGCTATGTACAAAAGGACATTTCTATTGGTTGCAGAGTGCAAAACCATGATTGACCTCATGTTCTCCATGAAAACCTTACATTTCCAAGTGACCTGAGGTTGGACTTTCACAGAAAGATGTGTTTGCGTGTCTGTGGTTTAAGGAGCTCTAAGTAGTGTATTCAGTGCTGGAGAGTAACTCACCCTACAGAAGTTACACAGCGTTTTGAGAGCACCAACATGCTTCAAGCTGAAACTGCTACAAGGTGTGTGTAGCATGCAGGAAGAAGGCTTGTCATTTCAAAGAAAGAAGTGTAATCCAACATCCAGGTACTGAAACGAGCACACCAGTATGGGAGATGTGCATGTGGACAGTTTCAAGCAGCAGCTCTTTGTGGCCACTTGGAGACAGCGCTGTGAAAAAATTTCGTACGAAGCGGGATTTGGCCAAAGTTGAAAGACCTTCCAAAACCAACCCTAAAGAACTTAGCCAAACAATGAATGTTGCAACAAGCTCCTGCAGGAAAGGTGCTTCTATGAGACAACCCCCGAGCAGGTAGCTACATTCTGCACAGTACAAAATGCAAATGAATTCCAGGCTGAAAACTCACTCCAGAAGGATGAAATGCATGTGTTTCTCTCTGAAAGAACACTCTGCCACTAGGCTTTTGCTTGCTCCTTCAAAGTCTTTGTAGAAACATGTGTTTTCACTGCTGGAATACGTTTTGGGATGCATTGTTTCAATCTCTTGCAAGCCTCATGTTGTTTCTTACACAATGTGGAAAAACAAGGAGTATGTTTCCCAAATCACTTGAAATCCAGGAAAACGCACACTACATCACTCTTGCTCATACACGATCTTTCTCCTAATGTGTTGAGAACATTCAAGAAACCAGAAAAGAAGGGTATTTTGATGTGAATTTCAGATGGCTATGTACAAAAGGACATTTCTATTGGTTGCAGAGTGCAAAACCATGATTGACCTCATGTTCTCCATGAAAACCTTACATTTCCAAGTGACCTGAGGTTGGACTTTCACAGAAAGATGTGTTTGCGTGTCTGTGGTTTAAGGAGCTCTAAGTAGTGTATTCAGTGCTGGAGAGTAACTCACCCTACAGAAGTTACACAGCGTTTTGAGAGCACCAACATGCTTCAAGCTGAAACTGCTACAAGGTGTGTGTAGCATGCAGGAAGAAGGCTTGTCATTTCAAAGAAAGAAGTGTAATCCAACATCCAGGTACTGAAACGAGCACACCAGTATGGGAGATGTGCATGTGGACAGTTTCAAGCAGCAGCTCTTTGTGGCCACTTGGAGACAGCGCTGTGAAAAAATTTCGTACGAAGCGGGATTTGGCCAAAGTTGAAAGACCTTCCAAAACCAACCCTAAAGAACTTAGCCAAACAATGAATGTTGCAACAAGCTCCTGCAGGAAAGGTGCTTCTATGAGACAACCCCCGAGCAGGTAGCTACATTCTGCACAGTACAAAATGCAAATGAATTCCAGGCTGAAAACTCACTCCAGAAGGATGAAATGCATGTGTTTCTCTCTGAAAGAACACTCTGCCACTAGGCTTTTGCTTGCTCCTTCAAAGTCTTTGTAGAAACATGTGTTTTCACTGCTGGAATACGTTTTGGGATGCATTGTTTCAATCTCTTGCAAGCCTCATGTTGTTTCTTACACAATGTGGAAAAACAAGGAGTATGTTTCCCAAATCACTTGAAATCCAGGAAAACGCACACTACATCACTCTTGCTCATACACGATCTTTCTCCTAATGTGTTGAGAACATTCAAGAAACCAGAAAAGAAGGGTATTTTGATGTGAATTTCAGATGGCTATGTACAAAAGGACATTTCTATTGGTTGCAGAGTGCAAAACCATGATTGACCTCATGTTCTCCATGAAAACCTTACATTTCCAAGTGACCTGAGGTTGGACTTTCACAGAAAGATGTGTTTGCGTGTCTGTGGTTTAAGGAGCTCTAAGTAGTGTATTCAGTGCTGGAGAGTAACTCACCCTACAGAAGTTACACAGCGTTTTGAGAGCACCAACATGCTTCAAGCTGAAACTGCTACAAGGTGTGTGTAGCATGCAGGAAGAAGGCTTGTCATTTCAAAGAAAGAAGTGTAATCCAACATCCAGGTACTGAAACGAGCACACCAGTATGGGAGATGTGCATGTGGACAGTTTCAAGCAGCAGCTCTTTGTGGCCACTTGGAGACAGCGCTGTGAAAAAATTTCGTACGAAGCGGGATTTGGCCAAAGTTGAAAGACCTTCCAAAACCAACCCTAAAGAACTTAGCCAAACAATGAATGTTGCAACAAGCTCCTGCAGGAAAGGTGCTTCTATGAGACAACCCCCGAGCAGGTAGCTACATTCTGCACAGTACAAAATGCAAATGAATTCCAGGCTGAAAACTCACTCCAGAAGGATGAAATGCATGTGTTTCTCTCTGAAAGAACACTCTGCCACTAGGCTTTTGCTTGCTCCTTCAAAGTCTTTGTAGAAACATGTGTTTTCACTGCTGGAATACGTTTTGGGATGCATTGTTTCAATCTCTTGCAAGCCTCATGTTGTTTCTTACACAATGTGGAAAAACAAGGAGTATGTTTCCCAAATCACTTGAAATCCAGGAAAACGCACACTACATCACTCTTGCTCATACACGATCTTTCTCCTAATGTGTTGAGAACATTCAAGAAACCAGAAAAGAAGGGTATTTTGATGTGAATTTCAGATGGCTATGTACAAAAGGACATTTCTATTGGTTGCAGAGTGCAAAACCATGATTGACCTCATGTTCTCCATGAAAACCTTACATTTCCAAGTGACCTGAGGTTGGACTTTCACAGAAAGATGTGTTTGCGTGTCTGTGGTTTAAGGAGCTCTAAGTAGTGTATTCAGTGCTGGAGAGTAACTCACCCTACAGAAGTTACACAGCGTTTTGAGAGCACCAACATGCTTCAAGCTGAAACTGCTACAAGGTGTGTGTAGCATGCAGGAAGAAGGCTTGTCATTTCAAAGAAAGAAGTGTAATCCAACATCCAGGTACTGAAACGAGCACACCAGTATGGGAGATGTGCATGTGGACAGTTTCAAGCAGCAGCTCTTTGTGGCCACTTGGAGACAGCGCTGTGAAAAAATTTCGTACGAAGCGGGATTTGGCCAAAGTTGAAAGACCTTCCAAAACCAACCCTAAAGAACTTAGCCAAACAATGAATGTTGCAACAAGCTCCTGCAGGAAAGGTGCTTCTATGAGACAACCCCCGAGCAGGTAGCTACATTCTGCACAGTACAAAATGCAAATGAATTCCAGGCTGAAAACTCACTCCAGAAGGATGAAATGCATGTGTTTCTCTCTGAAAGAACACTCTGCCACTAGGCTTTTGCTTGCTCCTTCAAAGTCTTTGTAGAAACATGTGTTTTCACTGCTGGAATACGTTTTGGGATGCATTGTTTCAATCTCTTGCAAGCCTCATGTTGTTTCTTACACAATGTGGAAAAACAAGGAGTATGTTTCCCAAATCACTTGAAATCCAGGAAAACGCACACTACATCACTCTTGCTCATACACGATCTTTCTCCTAATGTGTTGAGAACATTCAAGAAACCAGAAAAGAAGGGTATTTTGATGTGAATTTCAGATGGCTATGTACAAAAGGACATTTCTATTGGTTGCAGAGTGCAAAACCATGATTGACCTCATGTTCTCCATGAAAACCTTACATTTCCAAGTGACCTGAGGTTGGACTTTCACAGAAAGATGTGTTTGCGTGTCTGTGGTTTAAGGAGCTCTAAGTAGTGTATTCAGTGCTGGAGAGTAACTCACCCTACAGAAGTTACACAGCGTTTTGAGAGCACCAACATGCTTCAAGCTGAAACTGCTACAAGGTGTGTGTAGCATGCAGGAAGAAGGCTTGTCATTTCAAAGAAAGAAGTGTAATCCAACATCCAGGTACTGAAACGAGCACACCAGTATGGGAGATGTGCATGTGGACAGTTTCAAGCAGCAGCTCTTTGTGGCCACTTGGAGACAGCGCTGTGAAAAAATTTCGTACGAAGCGGGATTTGGCCAAAGTTGAAAGACCTTCCAAAACCAACCCTAAAGAACTTAGCCAAACAATGAATGTTGCAACAAGCTCCTGCAGGAAAGGTGCTTCTATGAGACAACCCCCGAGCAGGTAGCTACATTCTGCACAGTACAAAATGCAAATGAATTCCAGGCTGAAAACTCACTCCAGAAGGATGAAATGCATGTGTTTCTCTCTGAAAGAACACTCTGCCACTAGGCTTTTGCTTGCTCCTTCAAAGTCTTTGTAGAAACATGTGTTTTCACTGCTGGAATACGTTTTGGGATGCATTGTTTCAATCTCTTGCAAGCCTCATGTTGTTTCTTACACAATGTGGAAAAACAAGGAGTATGTTTCCCAAATCACTTGAAATCCAGGAAAACGCACACTACATCACTCTTGCTCATACACGATCTTTCTCCTAATGTGTTGAGAACATTCAAGAAACCAGAAAAGAAGGGTATTTTGATGTGAATTTCAGATGGCTATGTACAAAAGGACATTTCTATTGGTTGCAGAGTGCAAAACCATGATTGACCTCATGTTCTCCATGAAAACCTTACATTTCCAAGTGACCTGAGGTTGGACTTTCACAGAAAGATGTGTTTGCGTGTCTGTGGTTTAAGGAGCTCTAAGTAGTGTATTCAGTGCTGGAGAGTAACTCACCCTACAGAAGTTACACAGCGTTTTGAGAGCACCAACATGCTTCAAGCTGAAACTGCTACAAGGTGTGTGTAGCATGCAGGAAGAAGGCTTGTCATTTCAAAGAAAGAAGTGTAATCCAACATCCAGGTACTGAAACGAGCACACCAGTATGGGAGATGTGCATGTGGACAGTTTCAAGCAGCAGCTCTTTGTGGCCACTTGGAGACAGCGCTGTGAAAAAATTTCGTACGAAGCGGGATTTGGCCAAAGTTGAAAGACCTTCCAAAACCAACCCTAAAGAACTTAGCCAAACAATGAATGTTGCAACAAGCTCCTGCAGGAAAGGTGCTTCTATGAGACAACCCCCGAGCAGGTAGCTACATTCTGCACAGTACAAAATGCAAATGAATTCCAGGCTGAAAACTCACTCCAGAAGGATGAAATGCATGTGTTTCTCTCTGAAAGAACACTCTGCCACTAGGCTTTTGCTTGCTCCTTCAAAGTCTTTGTAGAAACATGTGTTTTCACTGCTGGAATACGTTTTGGGATGCATTGTTTCAATCTCTTGCAAGCCTCATGTTGTTTCTTACACAATGTGGAAAAACAAGGAGTATGTTTCCCAAATCACTTGAAATCCAGGAAAACGCACACTACATCACTCTTGCTCATACACGATCTTTCTCCTAATGTGTTGAGAACATTCAAGAAACCAGAAAAGAAGGGTATTTTGATGTGAATTTCAGATGGCTATGTACAAAAGGACATTTCTATTGGTTGCAGAGTGCAAAACCATGATTGACCTCATGTTCTCCATGAAAACCTTACATTTCCAAGTGACCTGAGGTTGGACTTTCACAGAAAGATGTGTTTGCGTGTCTGTGGTTTAAGGAGCTCTAAGTAGTGTATTCAGTGCTGGAGAGTAACTCACCCTACAGAAGTTACACAGCGTTTTGAGAGCACCAACATGCTTCAAGCTGAAACTGCTACAAGGTGTGTGTAGCATGCAGGAAGAAGGCTTGTCATTTCAAAGAAAGAAGTGTAATCCAACATCCAGGTACTGAAACGAGCACACCAGTATGGGAGATGTGCATGTGGACAGTTTCAAGCAGCAGCTCTTTGTGGCCACTTGGAGACAGCGCTGTGAAAAAATTTCGTACGAAGCGGGATTTGGCCAAAGTTGAAAGACCTTCCAAAACCAACCCTAAAGAACTTAGCCAAACAATGAATGTTGCAACAAGCTCCTGCAGGAAAGGTGCTTCTATGAGACAACCCCCGAGCAGGTAGCTACATTCTGCACAGTACAAAATGCAAATGAATTCCAGGCTGAAAACTCACTCCAGAAGGATGAAATGCATGTGTTTCTCTCTGAAAGAACACTCTGCCACTAGGCTTTTGCTTGCTCCTTCAAAGTCTTTGTAGAAACATGTGTTTTCACTGCTGGAATACGTTTTGGGATGCATTGTTTCAATCTCTTGCAAGCCTCATGTTGTTTCTTACACAATGTGGAAAAACAAGGAGTATGTTTCCCAAATCACTTGAAATCCAGGAAAACGCACACTACATCACTCTTGCTCATACACGATCTTTCTCCTAATGTGTTGAGAACATTCAAGAAACCAGAAAAGAAGGGTATTTTGATGTGAATTTCAGATGGCTATGTACAAAAGGACATTTCTATTGGTTGCAGAGTGCAAAACCATGATTGACCTCATGTTCTCCATGAAAACCTTACATTTCCAAGTGACCTGAGGTTGGACTTTCACAGAAAGATGTGTTTGCGTGTCTGTGGTTTAAGGAGCTCTAAGTAGTGTATTCAGTGCTGGAGAGTAACTCACCCTACAGAAGTTACACAGCGTTTTGAGAGCACCAACATGCTTCAAGCTGAAACTGCTACAAGGTGTGTGTAGCATGCAGGAAGAAGGCTTGTCATTTCAAAGAAAGAAGTGTAATCCAACATCCAGGTACTGAAACGAGCACACCAGTATGGGAGATGTGCATGTGGACAGTTTCAAGCAGCAGCTCTTTGTGGCCACTTGGAGACAGCGCTGTGAAAAAATTTCGTACGAAGCGGGATTTGGCCAAAGTTGAAAGACCTTCCAAAACCAACCCTAAAGAACTTAGCCAAACAATGAATGTTGCAACAAGCTCCTGCAGGAAAGGTGCTTCTATGAGACAACCCCTGAGCAGGTAGCTACATTCTGCACAGTACAAAATGCAAATGAATTCCAGGCTGAAAACTCACTCCAGAAGGATGAAATGCATGTGTTTCTCTCTGAAAGAACACTCTGCCACTAGGCTTTTGCTTGCTCCTTCAAAGTCTTTGTAGAAACATGTGTTTTCACTGCTGGAATACGTTTTGGGATGCATTGTTTCAATCTCTTGCAAGCCTCATGTTGTTTCTTACACAATGTGGAAAAACAAGGAGTATGTTTCCCAAATCACTTGAAATCCAGGAAAACGCACACTACATCACTCTTGCTCAAACACGATCTTTCTCCTAATGTGTTGAGAACATTCAAGAACCAGAAAAGAAGGGTATTTTGATGTGAATTTCAGATGGCTATGTACAAAATGACATTTCTATTGGTTGCAGAATGCAAAACCATGATTGACCTCATGTTCTCCATGAAAACCTTACATTTCCAAGTGACCTGAGGTAGGACTTTCACAGAAAATATGTTTGTGTGTCTGTGGTGAAAGGAGCTCTAAGTAGTGTATTCAGTGCTGGAGAGTAACTCACCCTACAGAAGTTACACAGCGTTTTGAGAGCACCAACATGCTTCAAGCTGAAACTGCTACAAGGTGTGTGTAGCATGCAGGAAGAAGGCTTGTCATTTCAAAGAAAGAAGTGTAATCCAACATCCAGGTACTGAAACGAGCACACCAGTATGGGAGATGTGCATGTGGACAGTTTCAAGCAGCAGCTCTTTGTGGCCACTTGGAGACAGCGCTGTGAAAAAATTTCGTACGAAGCGGGATTTGGCCAAAGTTGAAAGACCTTCCAAAACCAACCCTAAAGAACTTAGCCAAACAATGAATGTTGCAACAAGCTCCTGCAGGAAAGGTGCTTCTATGAGACAACCCCCGAGCAGGTAGCTACATTCTGCACAGTACAAAATGCAAATGAATTCCAGGCTGAAAACTCACTCCAGAAGGATGAAATGCATGTGTTTCTCTCTGAAAGAACACTCTGCCACTAGGCTTTTGCTTGCTCCTTCAAAGTCTTTGTAGAAACATGTGTTTTCACTGCTGGAATACGTTTTGGGATGCATTGTTTCAATCTCTTGCAAGCCTCATGTTGTTTCTTACACAATGTGGAAAAACAAGGAGTATGTTTCCCAAATCACTTGAAATCCAGGAAAACGCACACTACATCACTCTTGCTCATACACGATCTTTCTCCTAATGTGTTGAGAACATTCAAGAAACCAGAAAAGAAGGGTATTTTGATGTGAATTTCAGATGGCTATGTACAAAAGGACATTTCTATTGGTTGCAGAGTGCAAAACCATGATTGACCTCATGTTCTCCATGAAAACCTTACATTTCCAAGTGACCTGAGGTTGGACTTTCACAGAAAGATGTGTTTGCGTGTCTGTGGTTTAAGGAGCTCTAAGTAGTGTATTCAGTGCTGGAGAGTAACTCACCCTACAGAAGTTACACAGCGTTTTGAGAGCACCAACATGCTTCAAGCTGAAACTGCTACAAGGTGTGTGTAGCATGCAGGAAGAAGGCTTGTCATTTCAAAGAAAGAAGTGTAATCCAACATCCAGGTACTGAAACGAGCACACCAGTATGGGAGATGTGCATGTGGACAGTTTCAAGCAGCAGCTCTTTGTGGCCACTTGGAGACAGCGCTGTGAAAAAATTTCGTACGAAGCGGGATTTGGCCAAAGTTGAAAGACCTTCCAAAACCAACCCTAAAGAACTTAGCCAAACAATGAATGTTGCAACAAGCTCCTGCAGGAAAGGTGCTTCTATGAGACAACCCCCGAGCAGGTAGCTACATTCTGCACAGTACAAAATGCAAATGAATTCCAGGCTGAAAACTCACTCCAGAAGGATGAAATGCATGTGTTTCTCTCTGAAAGAACACTCTGCCACTAGGCTTTTGCTTGCTCCTTCAAAGTCTTTGTAGAAACATGTGTTTTCACTGCTGGAATACGTTTTGGGATGCATTGTTTCAATCTCTTGCAAGCCTCATGTTGTTTCTTACACAATGTGGAAAAACAAGGAGTATGTTTCCCAAATCACTTGAAATCCAGGAAAACGCACACTACATCACTCTTGCTCATACACGATCTTTCTCCTAATGTGTTGAGAACATTCAAGAAACCAGAAAAGAAGGGTATTTTGATGTGAATTTCAGATGGCTATGTACAAAAGGACATTTCTATTGGTTGCAGAGTGCAAAACCATGATTGACCTCATGTTCTCCATGAAAACCTTACATTTCCAAGTGACCTGAGGTTGGACTTTCACAGAAAGATGTGTTTGCGTGTCTGTGGTTTAAGGAGCTCTAAGTAGTGTATTCAGTGCTGGAGAGTAACTCACCCTACAGAAGTTACACAGCGTTTTGAGAGCACCAACATGCTTCAAGCTGAAACTGCTACAAGGTGTGTGTAGCATGCAGGAAGAAGGCTTGTCATTTCAAAGAAAGAAGTGTAATCCAACATCCAGGTACTGAAACGAGCACACCAGTATGGGAGATGTGCATGTGGACAGTTTCAAGCAGCAGCTCTTTGTGGCCACTTGGAGACAGCGCTGTGAAAAAATTTCGTACGAAGCGGGATTTGGCCAAAGTTGAAAGACCTTCCAAAACCAACCCTAAAGAACTTAGCCAAACAATGAATGTTGCAACAAGCTCCTGCAGGAAAGGTGCTTCTATGAGACAACCCCCGAGCAGGTAGCTACATTCTGCACAGTACAAAATGCAAATGAATTCCAGGCTGAAAACTCACTCCAGAAGGATGAAATGCATGTGTTTCTCTCTGAAAGAACACTCTGCCACTAGGCTTTTGCTTGCTCCTTCAAAGTCTTTGTAGAAACATGTGTTTTCACTGCTGGAATACGTTTTGGGATGCATTGTTTCAATCTCTTGCAAGCCTCATGTTGTTTCTTACACAATGTGGAAAAACAAGGAGTATGTTTCCCAAATCACTTGAAATCCAGGAAAACGCACACTACATCACTCTTGCTCATACACGATCTTTCTCCTAATGTGTTGAGAACATTCAAGAAACCAGAAAAGAAGGGTATTTTGATGTGAATTTCAGAAGGCTATGTACAAAAGGACATTTCTATTGGTTGCAGAGTGCAAAACCATGATTGACCTCATGTTCTCCATGAAAACCTTACATTTCCAAGTGACCAGAAGCAGGCCTTTCACAAAAAGATGTGTTTGTGTGTCTGTGGTTTAAGGAGCTCTAAGTAGTGTATTCAGTGCTGGAGAGTAACACACCCTACAGAAGTTACACAGCGTTTTGAGAGCACCAACATGCTTCAAGCTGAAACTGCTACAAGGTGTGTGTAGCATGCAGGAAGAAGGCTTGTCATTTCAAAGAAAGAAGTGTAATCCAACATCCAGGTAATGAAACGAGCACACCAGTATGGGAGATGTACATGTGGACAGTTTCAAGCAGCAGCTCTTTGTGGACACTTGGAGACAGCGCTGTGAAAAAATTTCGTACGAAGAGGGATTTGGCCAAAGTTGAAAGACCTTCCAAAACCAACCCTAAAGAACATAGCCAAACAATGAATGTTGCAACAAGCTCCTGCAGGAAAGGTGCTTGTATGAGACAACCCCCGAGCAGGTAGCTACATTCTGAACAGTACAAAATGCAAATGAATTCCAGGCTGAAACTCACTCCAGAAGGATGAAATGCATGTGTTTCTCTCTGAAAGAACACTCTGCCACTAGGCTTTTGCTTGCTCCTTCAAAGTCTTTGTAGAAAAATGTGTTTTCACTGCTGGAATATATTTTGGGATGCATTGTTTCAATCTCTTGCAAGCCTCATGTTGTTTCTTACACAATGTGGAAAAACAAGGAGTATGTTTCCCAAATCACTTGAAATCCAGGAAAACGCACACTACATCACTCTTGCTCATACACGATCTTTCTCCTAATGTGTTGAGAACATTCAAGAAACCAGAAAAGAAGGGTATTTTGATGTGAATTTCAGATGGCTATGTACAAAAGGACATTTCTATTGGTTGCAGAGTGCAAAACCATGATTGACCTCATGTTCTCCATGAAAACCTTACATTTCCAAGTGACCTGAGGTTGGACTTTCACAGAAAGATGTGTTTGCGTGTCTGTGGTTTAAGGAGCTCTAAGTAGTGTATTCAGTGCTGGAGAGCAACACACCCTACAGAAGTTACACAGCGTTTTGAGAGCACCAACATGCTTCAAGCTGAAACTGCTACAAGGTGTGTGTAGCATGCAGGAAGAAGGCTTGTCATTTCAAAGAAAGAAGTGTAATCCAACATCCAGGTAATGAAACGAGCACACCAGTATGGGAGATGTACATGTGGACAGTTTCAAGCAGCAGCTCTTTGTGGACACTTGGAGACAGCGCTGTGAAAAAATTTCGTACGAAGAGGGATTTGGCCAAAGTTGAAAGACCTTCCAAAACCAACCCTAAAGAACATAGCCAAACAATGAATGTTGCAACAAGCTCCTGCAGGAAAGGTGCTTGTATGAGACAACCCCCGAGCAGGTAGCTACATTCTGAACAGTACAAAATGCAAATGAATTCCAGGCTGAAACTCACTCCAGAAGGATGAAATGCATGTGTTTCTCTCTGAAAGAACACTCTGCCACTAGGCTTTTGCTTGCTCCTTCAAAGTCTTTGTAGAAAAATGTGTTTTCACTGCTGGAATATATTTTGGGATGCATTGTTTCAATCTCTTGCAAGCCTCATGTTGTTTCTTACACAATGTGGAAAAACAAGGAGTATGTTTCCCAAATCACTTGAAATCCAGGAAAACGCACACTACATCACTCTTGCTCATACACGATCTTTCTCCTAATGTGTTGAGAACATTCAAGAAACCAGAAAAGAAGGGTATTTTGATGTGAATTTCAGATGGCTATGTACAAAAGGACATTTCTATTGGTTGCAGAGTGCAAAACCATGATTGACCTCATGTTCTCCATGAAAACCTTACATTTCCAAGTGACCTGAGGTTGGACTTTCACAGAAAGATGTGTTTGCGTGTCTGTGGTTTAAGGAGCTCTAAGTAGTGTATTCAGTGCTGGAGAGCAACACACCCTACAGAAGTTACACAGCGTTTTGAGAGCACCAACATGCTTCAAGCTGAAACTGCTACAAGGTGTGTGTAGCATGCAGGAAGAAGGCTTGTCATTTCAAAGAAAGAAGTGTAATCCAACATCCAGGTACTGAAACGAGCACACCAGTATGGGAGATGTGCATGTGGACAGTTTCAAGCAGCAGCTCTTTGTGGCCACTTGGAGACAGCGCTGTGAAAAAATTTCGTACGAAGCGGGATTTGGCCAAAGTTGAAAGACCTTCCAAAACCAACCCTAAAGAACTTAGCCAAACAATGAATGTTGCAACAAGCTCCTGCAGGAAAGGTGCTTCTATGAGACAACCCCCGAGCAGGTAGCTACATTCTGCACAGTACAAAATGCAAATGAATTCCAGGCTGAAAACTCACTCCAGAAGGATGAAATGCATGTGTTTCTCTCTGAAAGAACACTCTGCCACTAGGCTTTTGCTTGCTCCTTCAAAGTCTTTGTAGAAACATGTGTTTTCACTGCTGGAATACGTTTTGGGATGCATTGTTTCAATCTCTTGCAAGCCTCATGTTGTTTCTTACACAATGTGGAAAAACAAGGAGTATGTTTCCCAAATCACTTGAAATCCAGGAAAACGCACACTACATCACTCTTGCTCATACACGATCTTTCTCCTAATGTGTTGAGAACATTCAAGAAACCAGAAAAGAAGGGTATTTTGATGTGAATTTCAGATGGCTATGTACAAAAGGACATTTCTATTGGTTGCAGAGTGCAAAACCATGATTGACCTCATGTTCTCCATGAAAACCTTACATTTCCAAGTGACCTGAGGTTGGACTTTCACAGAAAGATGTGTTTGCGTGTCTGTGGTTTAAGGAGCTCTAAGTAGTGTATTCAGTGCTGGAGAGTAACTCACCCTACAGAAGTTACACAGCGTTTTGAGAGCACCAACATGCTTCAAGCTGAAACTGCTACAAGGTGTGTGTAGCATGCAGGAAGAAGGCTTGTCATTTCAAAGAAAGAAGTGTAATCCAACATCCAGGTACTGAAACGAGCACACCAGTATGGGAGATGTGCATGTGGACAGTTTCAAGCAGCAGCTCTTTGTGGCCACTTGGAGACAGCGCTGTGAAAAAATTTCGTACGAAGCGGGATTTGGCCAAAGTTGAAAGACCTTCCAAAACCAACCCTAAAGAACTTAGCCAAACAATGAATGTTGCAACAAGCTCCTGCCGGAAAGGTGCTTCTATGAGACAACCCCCGAGCAGGTAGCTACATTCTGCACAGTACAAAATGCAAATGAATTCCAGGCTGAAAACTCACTCCAGAAGGATGAAATGCATGTGTTTCTCTCTGAAAGAACACTCTGCCACTAGGCTTTTGCTTGCTCCTTCAAAGTCTTTGTAGAAACATGTGTTTTCACTGCTGGAATACGTTTTGGGATGCATTGTTTCAATCTCTTGCAAGCCTCATGTTGTTTCTTACACAATGTGGAAAAACAAGGAGTATGTTTCCCAAATCACTTGAAATCCAGGAAAACGCACACTACATCACTCTTGCTCATACACGATCTTTCTCCTAATGTGTTGAGAACATTCAAGAAACCAGAAAAGAAGGGTATTTTGATGTGAATTTCAGATGGCTATGTACAAAAGGACATTTCTATTGGTTGCAGAGTGCAAAACCATGATTGACCTCATGTTCTCCATGAAAACCTTACATTTCCAAGTGACCTGAGGTTGGACTTTCACAGAAAGATGTGTTTGCGTGTCTGTGGTTTAAGGAGCTCTAAGTAGTGTATTCAGTGCTGGAGAGTAACTCACCCTACAGAAGTTACACAGCGTTTTGAGAGCACCAACATGCTTCAAGCTGAAACTGCTACAAGGTGTGTGTAGCATGCAGGAAGAAGGCTTGTCATTTCAAAGAAAGAAGTGTAATCCAACATCCAGGTACTGAAACGAGCACACCAGTATGGGAGATGTGCATGTGGACAGTTTCAAGCAGCAGCTCTTTGTGGCCACTTGGAGACAGCGCTGTGAAAAAATTTCGTACGAAGCGGGATTTGGCCAAAGTTGAAAGACCTTCCAAAACCAACCCTAAAGAACTTAGCCAAACAATGAATGTTGCAACAAGCTCCTGCCGGAAAGGTGCTTCTATGAGACAACCCCCGAGCAGGTAGCTACATTCTGCACAGTACAAAATGCAAATGAATTCCAGGCTGAAAACTCACTCCAGAAGGATGAAATGCATGTGTTTCTCTCTGAAAGAACACTCTGCCACTAGGCTTTTGCTTGCTCCTTCAAAGTCTTTGTAGAAACATGTGTTTTCACTGCTGGAATACGTTTTGGGATGCATTGTTTCAATCTCTTGCAAGCCTCATGTTGTTTCTTACACAATGTGGAAAAACAAGGAGTATGTTTCCCAAATCACTTGAAATCCAGGAAAACGCACACTACATCACTCTTGCTCATACACGATCTTTCTCCTAATGTGTTGAGAACATTCAAGAAACCAGAAAAGAAGGGTATTTTGATGTGAATTTCAGATGGCTATGTACAAAAGGACATTTCTATTGGTTGCAGAGTGCAAAACCATGATTGACCTCATGTTCTCCATGAAAACCTTACATTTCCAAGTGACCTGAGGTTGGACTTTCACAGAAAGATGTGTTTGCGTGTCTGTGGTTTAAGGAGCTCTAAGTAGTGTATTCAGTGCTGGAGAGTAACTCACCCTACAGAAGTTACACAGCGTTTTGAGAGCACCAACATGCTTCAAGCTGAAACTGCTACAAGGTGTGTGTAGCATGCAGGAAGAAGGCTTGTCATTTCAAAGAAAGAAGTGTAATCCAACATCCAGGTACTGAAACGAGCACACCAGTATGGGAGATGTGCATGTGGACAGTTTCAAGCAGCAGCTCTTTGTGGCCACTTGGAGACAGCGCTGTGAAAAAATTTCGTACGAAGCGGGATTTGGCCAAAGTTGAAAGACCTTCCAAAACCAACCCTAAAGAACTTAGCCAAACAATGAATGTTGCAACAAGCTCCTGCCGGAAAGGTGCTTCTATGAGACAACCCCCGAGCAGGTAGCTACATTCTGCACAGTACAAAATGCAAATGAATTCCAGGCTGAAAACTCACTCCAGAAGGATGAAATGCATGTGTTTCTCTCTGAAAGAACACTCTGCCACTAGGCTTTTGCTTGCTCCTTCAAAGTCTTTGTAGAAACATGTGTTTTCACTGCTGGAATACGTTTTGGGATGCATTGTTTCAATCTCTTGCAAGCCTCATGTTGTTTCTTACACAATGTGGAAAAACAAGGAGTATGTTTCCCAAATCACTTGAAATCCAGGAAAACGCACACTACATCACTCTTGCTCATACACGATCTTTCTCCTAATGTGTTGAGAACATTCAAGAAACCAGAAAAGAAGGGTATTTTGATGTGAATTTCAGATGGCTATGTACAAAAGGACATTTCTATTGGTTGCAGAGTGCAAAACCATGATTGACCTCATGTTCTCCATGAAAACCTTACATTTCCAAGTGACCTGAGGTTGGACTTTCACAGAAAGATGTGTTTGCGTGTCTGTGGTTTAAGGAGCTCTAAGTAGTGTATTCAGTGCTGGAGAGTAACTCACCCTACAGAAGTTACACAGCGTTTTGAGAGCACCAACATGCTTCAAGCTGAAACTGCTACAAGGTGTGTGTAGCATGCAGGAAGAAGGCTTGTCATTTCAAAGAAAGAAGTGTAATCCAACATCCAGGTACTGAAACGAGCACACCAGTATGGGAGATGTGCATGTGGACAGTTTCAAGCAGCAGCTCTTTGTGGCCACTTGGAGACAGCGCTGTGAAAAAATTTCGTACGAAGCGGGATTTGGCCAAAGTTGAAAGACCTTCCAAAACCAACCCTAAAGAACTTAGCCAAACAATGAATGTTGCAACAAGCTCCTGCCGGAAAGGTGCTTCTATGAGACAACCCCCGAGCAGGTAGCTACATTCTGCACAGTACAAAATGCAAATGAATTCCAGGCTGAAAACTCACTCCAGAAGGATGAAATGCATGTGTTTCTCTCTGAAAGAACACTCTGCCACTAGGCTTTTGCTTGCTCCTTCAAAGTCTTTGTAGAAACATGTGTTTTCACTGCTGGAATACGTTTTGGGATGCATTGTTTCAATCTCTTGCAAGCCTCATGTTGTTTCTTACACAATGTGGAAAAACAAGGAGTATGTTTCCCAAATCACTTGAAATCCAGGAAAACGCACACTACATCACTCTTGCTCATACACGATCTTTCTCCTAATGTGTTGAGAACATTCAAGAAACCAGAAAAGAAGGGTATTTTGATGTGAATTTCAGATGGCTATGTACAAAAGGACATTTCTATTGGTTGCAGAGTGCAAAACCATGATTGACCTCATGTTCTCCATGAAAACCTTACATTTCCAAGTGACCTGAGGTTGGACTTTCACAGAAAGATGTGTTTGCGTGTCTGTGGTTTAAGGAGCTCTAAGTAGTGTATTCAGTGCTGGAGAGTAACTCACCCTACAGAAGTTACACAGCGTTTTGAGAGCACCAACATGCTTCAAGCTGAAACTGCTACAAGGTGTGTGTAGCATGCAGGAAGAAGGCTTGTCATTTCAAAGAAAGAAGTGTAATCCAACATCCAGGTACTGAAACGAGCACACCAGTATGGGAGATGTGCATGTGGACAGTTTCAAGCAGCAGCTCTTTGTGGCCACTTGGAGACAGCGCTGTGAAAAAATTTCGTACGAAGCGGGATTTGGCCAAAGTTGAAAGACCTTCCAAAACCAACCCTAAAGAACTTAGCCAAACAATGAATGTTGCAACAAGCTCCTGCCGGAAAGGTGCTTCTATGAGACAACCCCCGAGCAGGTAGCTACATTCTGCACAGTACAAAATGCAAATGAATTCCAGGCTGAAAACTCACTCCAGAAGGATGAAATGCATGTGTTTCTCTCTGAAAGAACACTCTGCCACTAGGCTTTTGCTTGCTCCTTCAAAGTCTTTGTAGAAACATGTGTTTTCACTGCTGGAATACGTTTTGGGATGCATTGTTTCAATCTCTTGCAAGCCTCATGTTGTTTCTTACACAATGTGGAAAAACAAGGAGTATGTTTCCCAAATCACTTGAAATCCAGGAAAACG
The DNA here is from genome assembly GCF_054644295.1 of Miniopterus natalensis. Lineage (NCBI taxonomy): Eukaryota > Metazoa > Chordata > Mammalia > Chiroptera > Miniopteridae > Miniopterus > Miniopterus natalensis. Next base: position 47,414 of record NW_028269921.1, on the reverse strand, counting down.
CACACTACATCACTCTTGCTCATACACGATCTTTCTCCTAATGTGTTGAGAACATTCAAGAAACCAGAAAAGAAGGGTATTTTGATGTGAATTTCAGATGGCTATGTACAAAAGGACATTTCTATTGGTTGCAGAGTGCAAAACCATGATTGACCTCATGTTCTCCATGAAAACCTTACATTTCCAAGTGACCTGAGGTTGGACTTTCACAGAAAGATGTGTTTGCGTGTCTGTGGTTTAAGGAGCTCTAAGTAGTGTATTCAGTGCTGGAGAGTAACTCACCCTACAGAAGTTACACAGCGTTTTGAGAGCACCAACATGCTTCAAGCTGAAACTGCTACAAGGTGTGTGTAGCATGCAGGAAGAAGGCTTGTCATTTCAAAGAAAGAAGTGTAATCCAACATCCAGGTACTGAAACGAGCACACCAGTATGGGAGATGTGCATGTGGACAGTTTCAAGCAGCAGCTCTTTGTGGCCACTTGGAGACAGCGCTGTGAAAAAATTTCGTACGAAGCGGGATTTGGCCAAAGTTGAAAGACCTTCCAAAACCAACCCTAAAGAACTTAGCCAAACAATGAATGTTGCAACAAGCTCCTGCAGGAAAGGTGCTTCTATGAGACAACCCCCGAGCAGGTAGCTACATTCTGCACAGTACAAAATGCAAATGAATTCCAGGCTGAAAACTCACTCCAGAAGGATGAAATGCATGTGTTTCTCTCTGAAAGAACACTCTGCCACTAGGCTTTTGCTTGCTCCTTCAAAGTCTTTGTAGAAACATGTGTTTTCACTGCTGGAATACGTTTTGGGATGCATTGTTTCAATCTCTTGCAAGCCTCATGTTGTTTCTTACACAATGTGGAAAAACAAGGAGTATGTTTCCCAAATCACTTGAAATCCAGGAAAACGCACACTACATCACTCTTGCTCATACACGATCTTTCTCCTAATGTGTTGAGAACATTCAAGAAACCAGAAAAGAAGGGTATTTTGATGTGAATTTCAGATGGCTATGTACAAAAGGACATTTCTATTGGTTGCAGAGTGCAAAACCATGATTGACCTCATGTTCTCCATGAAAACCTTACATTTCCAAGTGACCTGAGGTTGGACTTTCACAGAAAGATGTGTTTGCGTGTCTGTGGTTTAAGGAGCTCTAAGTAGTGTATTCAGTGCTGGAGAGTAACTCACCCTACAGAAGTTACACAGCGTTTTGAGAGCACCAACATGCTTCAAGCTGAAACTGCTACAAGGTGTGTGTAGCATGCAGGAAGAAGGCTTGTCATTTCAAAGAAAGAAGTGTAATCCAACATCCAGGTACTGAAACGAGCACACCAGTATGGGAGATGTGCATGTGGACAGTTTCAAGCAGCAGCTCTTTGTGGCCACTTGGAGACAGCGCTGTGAAAAAATTTCGTACGAAGCGGGATTTGGCCAAAGTTGAAAGACCTTCCAAAACCAACCCTAAAGAACTTAGCCAAACAATGAATGTTGCAACAAGCTCCTGCAGGAAAGGTGCTTCTATGAGACAACCCCCGAGCAGGTAGCTACATTCTGCACAGTACAAAATGCAAATGAATTCCAGGCTGAAAACTCACTCCAGAAGGATGAAATGCATGTGTTTCTCTCTGAAAGAACACTCTGCCACTAGGCTTTTGCTTGCTCCTTCAAAGTCTTTGTAGAAACATGTGTTTTCACTGCTGGAATACGTTTGGGGATGCATTGTTTCAATCTCTTGCAAGCCTCATGTTGTTTCTTACACAATGTGGAAAAACAAGGAGTATGTTTCCCAAATCACTTGAAATCCAGGAAAACGCACACTACATCACTCTTGCTCATACACGATCTTTCTCCTAATGTGTTGAGAACATTCAAGAAACCAGAAAAGAAGGGTATTTTGATGTGAATTTCAGATGGCTATGTACAAAAGGACATTTCTATTGGTTGCAGAGTGCAAAACCATGATTGACCTCATGTTCTCCATGAAAACCTTACATTTCCAAGTGACCTGAGGTTGGACTTTCACAGAAAGATGTGTTTGCGTGTCTGTGGTTTAAGGAGCTCTAAGTAGTGTATTCAGTGCTGGAGAGTAACTCACCCTACAGAAGTTACACAGCGTTTTGAGAGCACCAACATGCTTCAAGCTGAAACTGCTACAAGGTGTGTGTAGCATGCAGGAAGAAGGCTTGTCATTTCAAAGAAAGAAGTGTAATCCAACATCCAGGTACTGAAACGAGCACACCAGTATGGGAGATGTGCATGTGGACAGTTTCAAGCAGCAGCTCTTTGTGGCCACTTGGAGACAGCGCTGTGAAAAAATTTCGTACGAAGCGGGATTTGGCCAAAGTTGAAAGACCTTCCAAAACCAACCCTAAAGAACTTAGCCAAACAATGAATGTTGCAACAAGCTCCTGCCGGAAAGGTGCTTCTATGAGACAACCCCCGAGCAGGTAGCTACATTCTGCACAGTACAAAATGCAAATGAATTCCAGGCTGAAAACTCACTCCAGAAGGATGAAATGCATGTGTTTCTCTCTGAAAGAACACTCTGCCACTAGGCTTTTGCTTGCTCCTTCAAAGTCTTTGTAGAAACATGTGTTTTCACTGCTGGAATACGTTTTGGGATGCATTGTTTCAATCTCTTGCAAGCCTCATGTTGTTTCTTACACAATGTGGAAAAACAAGGAGTATGTTTCCCAAATCACTTGAAATCCAGGAAAACGCACACTACATCACTCTTGCTCATACACGATCTTTCTCCTAATGTGTTGAGAACATTCAAGAAACCAGAAAAGAAGGGTATTTTGATGTGAATTTCAGATGGCTATGTACAAAAGGACATTTCTATTGGTTGCAGAGTGCAAAACCATGATTGACCTCATGTTCTCCATGAAAACCTTACATTTCCAAGTGACCTGAGGTTGGACTTTCACAGAAAGATGTGTTTGCGTGTCTGTGGTTTAAGGAGCTCTAAGTAGTGTATTCAGTGCTGGAGAGTAACTCACCCTACAGAAGTTACACAGCGTTTTGAGAGCACCAACATGCTTCAAGCTGAAACTGCTACAAGGTGTGTGTAGCATGCAGGAAGAAGGCTTGTCATTTCAAAGAAAGAAGTGTAATCCAACATCCAGGTACTGAAACGAGCACACCAGTATGGGAGATGTGCATGTGGACAGTTTCAAGCAGCAGCTCTTTGTGGCCACTTGGAGACAGCGCTGTGAAAAAATTTCGTACGAAGCGGGATTTGGCCAAAGTTGAAAGACCTTCCAAAACCAACCCTAAAGAACTTAGCCAAACAATGAATGTTGCAACAAGCTCCTGCCGGAAAGGTGCTTCTATGAGACAACCCCCGAGCAGGTAGCTACATTCTGCACAGTACAAAATGCAAATGAATTCCAGGCTGAAAACTCACTCCAGAAGGATGAAATGCATGTGTTTCTCTCTGAAAGAACACTCTGCCACTAGGCTTTTGCTTGCTCCTTCAAAGTCTTTGTAGAAACATGTGTTTTCACTGCTGGAATACGTTTTGGGATGCATTGTTTCAATCTCTTGCAAGCCTCATGTTGTTTCTTACACAATGTGGAAAAACAAGGAGTATGTTTCCCAAATCACTTGAAATCCAGGAAAACGCACACTACATCACTCTTGCTCATACACGATCTTTCTCCTAATGTGTTGAGAACATTCAAGAAACCAGAAAAGAAGGGTATTTTGATGTGAATTTCAGATGGCTATGTACAAAAGGACATTTCTATTGGTTGCAGAGTGCAAAACCATGATTGACCTCATGTTCTCCATGAAAACCTTACATTTCCAAGTGACCTGAGGTTGGACTTTCACAGAAAGATGTGTTTGCGTGTCTGTGGTTTAAGGAGCTCTAAGTAGTGTATTCAGTGCTGGAGAGTAACTCACCCTACAGAAGTTACACAGCGTTTTGAGAGCACCAACATGCTTCAAGCTGAAACTGCTACAAGGTGTGTGTAGCATGCAGGAAGAAGGCTTGTCATTTCAAAGAAAGAAGTGTAATCCAACATCCAGGTACTGAAACGAGCACACCAGTATGGGAGATGTGCATGTGGACAGTTTCAAGCAGCAGCTCTTTGTGGCCACTTGGAGACAGCGCTGTGAAAAAATTTCGTACGAAGCGGGATTTGGCCAAAGTTGAAAGACCTTCCAAAACCAACCCTAAAGAACTTAGCCAAACAATGAATGTTGCAACAAGCTCCTGCAGGAAAGGTGCTTCTATGAGACAACCCCCGAGCAGGTAGCTACATTCTGCACAGTACAAAATGCAAATGAATTCCAGGCTGAAAACTCACTCCAGAAGGATGAAATGCATGTGTTTCTCTCTGAAAGAACACTCTGCCACTAGGCTTTTGCTTGCTCCTTCAAAGTCTTTGTAGAAACATGTGTTTTCACTGCTGGAATACGTTTTGGGATGCATTGTTTCAATCTCTTGCAAGCCTCATGTTGTTTCTTACACAATGTGGAAAAACAAGGAGTATGTTTCCCAAATCACTTGAAATCCAGGAAAACGCACACTACATCACTCTTGCTCATACACGATCTTTCTCCTAATGTGTTGAGAACATTCAAGAAACCAGAAAAGAAGGGTATTTTGATGTGAATTTCAGATGGCTATGTACAAAAGGACATTTCTATTGGTTGCAGAGTGCAAAACCATGATTGACCTCATGTTCTCCATGAAAACCTTACATTTCCAAGTGACCTGAGGTTGGACTTTCACAGAAAGATGTGTTTGCGTGTCTGTGGTTTAAGGAGCTCTAAGTAGTGTATTCAGTGCTGGAGAGTAACTCACCCTACAGAAGTTACACAGCGTTTTGAGAGCACCAACATGCTTCAAGCTGAAACTGCTACAAGGTGTGTGTAGCATGCAGGAAGAAGGCTTGTCATTTCAAAGAAAGAAGTGTAATCCAACATCCAGGTACTGAAACGAGCACACCAGTATGGGAGATGTGCATGTGGACAGTTTCAAGCAGCAGCTCTTTGTGGCCACTTGGAGACAGCGCTGTGAAAAAATTTCGTACGAAGCGGGATTTGGCCAAAGTTGAAAGACCTTCCAAAACCAACCCTAAAGAACTTAGCCAAACAATGAATGTTGCAACAAGCTCCTGCAGGAAAGGTGCTTCTATGAGACAACCCCCGAGCAGGTAGCTACATTCTGCACAGTACAAAATGCAAATGAATTCCAGGCTGAAAACTCACTCCAGAAGGATGAAATGCATGTGTTTCTCTCTGAAAGAACACTCTGCCACTAGGCTTTTGCTTGCTCCTTCAAAGTCTTTGTAGAAACATGTGTTTTCACTGCTGGAATACGTTTTGGGATGCATTGTTTCAATCTCTTGCAAGCCTCATGTTGTTTCTTACACAATGTGGAAAAACAAGGAGTATGTTTCCCAAATCACTTGAAATCCAGGAAAACGCACACTACATCACTCTTGCTCATACACGATCTTTCTCCTAATGTGTTGAGAACATTCAAGAAACCAGAAAAGAAGGGTATTTTGATGTGAATTTCAGATGGCTATGTACAAAAGGACATTTCTATTGGTTGCAGAGTGCAAAACCATGATTGACCTCATGTTCTCCATGAAAACCTTACATTTCCAAGTGACCTGAGGTTGGACTTTCACAGAAAGATGTGTTTGCGTGTCTGTGGTTTAAGGAGCTCTAAGTAGTGTATTCAGTGCTGGAGAGTAACTCACCCTACAGAAGTTACACAGCGTTTTGAGAGCACCAACATGCTTCAAGCTGAAACTGCTACAAGGTGTGTGTAGCATGCAGGAAGAAGGCTTGTCATTTCAAAGAAAGAAGTGTAATCCAACATCCAGGTACTGAAACGAGCACACCAGTATGGGAGATGTGCATGTGGACAGTTTCAAGCAGCAGCTCTTTGTGGCCACTTGGAGACAGCGCTGTGAAAAAATTTCGTACGAAGCGGGATTTGGCCAAAGTTGAAAGACCTTCCAAAACCAACCCTAAAGAACTTAGCCAAACAATGAATGTTGCAACAAGCTCCTGCAGGAAAGGTGCTTCTATGAGACAACCCCCGAGCAGGTAGCTACATTCTGCACAGTACAAAATGCAAATGAATTCCAGGCTGAAAACTCACTCCAGAAGGATGAAATGCATGTGTTTCTCTCTGAAAGAACACTCTGCCACTAGGCTTTTGCTTGCTCCTTCAAAGTCTTTGTAGAAACATGTGTTTTCACTGCTGGAATACGTTTTGGGATGCATTGTTTCAATCTCTTGCAAGCCTCATGTTGTTTCTTACACAATGTGGAAAAACAAGGAGTATGTTTCCCAAATCACTTGAAATCCAGGAAAACGCACACTACATCACTCTTGCTCAAACACGATCTTTCTCCTAATGTGTTGAGAACATTCAAGAAACCAGAAAAGAAGGGTATTTTGATGTGAATTTCAGAAGGCTATGTACAAAAGGACATTTCTATTGGTTGCAGAGTGCAAAACCATGATTGACCTCATGTTCTCCATGAAAACCTTACATTTCCAAGTGACCTGAGGTTGGACTTTCACAGAAAGATGTGTTTGCGTGTCTGTGGTTTAAGGAGCTCTAAGTAGTGTATTCAGTGCTGGAGAGTAACTCACCCTACAGAAGTTACACAGCGTTTTGAGAGCACCAACATGCTTCAAGCTGAAACTGCTACAAGGTGTGTGTAGCATGCAGGAAGAAGGCTTGTCATTTCAAAGAAAGAAGTGTAATCCAACATCCAGGTACTGAAACGAGCACACCAGTATGGGAGATGTGCATGTGGACAGTTTCAAGCAGCAGCTCTTTGTGGCCACTTGGAGACAGCGCTGTGAAAAAATTTCGTACGAAGCGGGATTTGGCCAAAGTTGAAAGACCTTCCAAAACCAACCCTAAAGAACTTAGCCAAACAATGAATGTTGCAACAAGCTCCTGCAGGAAAGGTGCTTCTATGAGACAACCCCCGAGCAGGTAGCTACATTCTGCACAGTACAAAATGCAAATGAATTCCAGGCTGAAAACTCACTCCAGAAGGATGAAATGCATGTGTTTCTCTCTGAAAGAACACTCTGCCACTAGGCTTTTGCTTGCTCCTTCAAAGTCTTTGTAGAAACATGTGTTTTCACTGCTGGAATACGTTTTGGGATGCATTGTTTCAATCTCTTGCAAGCCTCATGTTGTTTCTTACACAATGTGGAAAAACAAGGAGTATGTTTCCCAAATCACTTGAAATCCAGGAAAACGCACACTACATCACTCTTGCTCAAACACGATCTTTCTCCTAATGTGTTGAGAACATTCAAGAAACCAGAAAAGAAGGGTATTTTGATGTGAATTTCAGAAGGCTATGTACAAAAGGACATTTCTATTGGTTGCAGAGTGCAAAACCATGATTGACCTCATGTTCTCCATGAAAACCTTACATTTCCAAGTGACCTGAGGTTGGACTTTCACAGAAAGATGTGTTTGCGTGTCTGTGGTTTAAGGAGCTCTAAGTAGTGTATTCAGTGCTGGAGAGTAACTCACCCTACAGAAGTTACACAGCGTTTTGAGAGCACCAACATGCTTCAAGCTGAAACTGCTACAAGGTGTGTGTAGCATGCAGGAAGAAGGCTTGTCATTTCAAAGAAAGAAGTGTAATCCAACATCCAGGTACTGAAACGAGCACACCAGTATGGGAGATGTGCATGTGGACAGTTTCAAGCAGCAGCTCTTTGTGGCCACTTGGAGACAGCGCTGTGAAAAAATTTCGTACGAAGCGGGATTTGGCCAAAGTTGAAAGACCTTCCAAAACCAACCCTAAAGAACTTAGCCAAACAATGAATGTTGCAACAAGCTCCTGCAGGAAAGGTGCTTCTATGAGACAACCCCCGAGCAGGTAGCTACATTCTGCACAGTACAAAATGCAAATGAATTCCAGGCTGAAAACTCACTCCAGAAGGATGAAATGCATGTGTTTCTCTCTGAAAGAACACTCTGCCACTAGGCTTTTGCTTGCTCCTTCAAAGTCTTTGTAGAAACATGTGTTTTCACTGCTGGAATACGTTTTGGGATGCATTGTTTCAATCTCTTGCAAGCCTCATGTTGTTTCTTACACAATGTGGAAAAACAAGGAGTATGTTTCCCAAATCACTTGAAATCCAGGAAAACGCACACTACATCACTCTTGCTCATACACGATCTTTCTCCTAATGTGTTGAGAACATTCAAGAAACCAGAAAAGAAGGGTATTTTGATGTGAATTTCAGATGGCTATGTACAAAAGGACATTTCTATTGGTTGCAGAGTGCAAAACCATGATTGACCTCATGTTCTCCATGAAAACCTTACATTTCCAAGTGACCTGAGGTTGGACTTTCACAGAAAGATGTGTTTGCGTGTCTGTGGTTTAAGGAGCTCTAAGTAGTGTATTCAGTGCTGGAGAGTAACTCACCCTACAGAAGTTACACAGCGTTTTGAGAGCACCAACATGCTTCAAGCTGAAACTGCTACAAGGTGTGTGTAGCATGCAGGAAGAAGGCTTGTCATTTCAAAGAAAGAAGTGTAATCCAACATCCAGGTACTGAAACGAGCACACCAGTATGGGAGATGTGCATGTGGACAGTTTCAAGCAGCAGCTCTTTGTGGCCACTTGGAGACAGCGCTGTGAAAAAATTTCGTACGAAGCGGGATTTGGCCAAAGTTGAAAGACCTTCCAAAACCAACCCTAAAGAACTTAGCCAAACAATGAATGTTGCAACAAGCTCCTGCAGGAAAGGTGCTTCTATGAGACAACCCCCGAGCAGGTAGCTACATTCTGCACAGTACAAAATGCAAATGAATTCCAGGCTGAAAACTCACTCCAGAAGGATGAAATGCATGTGTTTCTCTCTGAAAGAACACTCTGCCACTAGGCTTTTGCTTGCTCCTTCAAAGTCTTTGTAGAAACATGTGTTTTCACTGCTGGAATACGTTTTGGGATGCATTGTTTCAATCTCTTGCAAGCCTCATGTTGTTTCTTACACAATGTGGAAAAACAAGGAGTATGTTTCCCAAATCACTTGAAATCCAGGAAAACGCACACTACATCACTCTTGCTCAAACACGATCTTTCTCCTAATGTGTTGAGAACATTCAAGAAACCAGAAAAGAAGGGTATTTTGATGTGAATTTCAGAAGGCTATGTACAAAAGGACATTTCTATTGGTTGCAGAGTGCAAAACCATGATTGACCTCATGTTCTCCATGAAAACCTTACATTTCCAAGTGACCTGAGGTTGGACTTTCACAGAAAGATGTGTTTGCGTGTCTGTGGTTTAAGGAGCTCTAAGTAGTGTATTCAGTGCTGGAGAGTAACTCACCCTACAGAAGTTACACAGCGTTTTGAGAGCACCAACATGCTTCAAGCTGAAACTGCTACAAGGTGTGTGTAGCATGCAGGAAGAAGGCTTGTCATTTCAAAGAAAGAAGTGTAATCCAACATCCAGGTACTGAAACGAGCACACCAGTATGGGAGATGTGCATGTGGACAGTTTCAAGCAGCAGCTCTTTGTGGCCACTTGGAGACAGCGCTGTGAAAAAATTTCGTACGAAGCGGGATTTGGCCAAAGTTGAAAGACCTTCCAAAACCAACCCTAAAGAACTTAGCCAAACAATGAATGTTGCAACAAGCTCCTGCAGGAAAGGTGCTTCTATGAGACAACCCCCGAGCAGGTAGCTACATTCTGCACAGTACAAAATGCAAATGAATTCCAGGCTGAAAACTCACTCCAGAAGGATGAAATGCATGTGTTTCTCTCTGAAAGAACACTCTGCCACTAGGCTTTTGCTTGCTCCTTCAAAGTCTTTGTAGAAACATGTGTTTTCACTGCTGGAATACGTTTTGCGATGCATTGTTTCAATCTCTTGCAAGCCTCATGTTGTTTCTTACACAATGTGGAAAAACAAGGAGTATGTTTCCCAAATCACTTGAAATCCAGGAAAACGCACACTACATCACTCTTGCTCAAACACGATCTTTCTCCTAATGTGTTGAGAACATTCAAGAAACCAGAAAAGAAGGGTATTTTGATGTGAATTTCAGAAGGCTATGTACAAAAGGACATTTCTATTGGTTGCAGAGTGCAAAACCATGATTGACCTCATGTTCTCCATGAAAACCTTACATTTCCAAGTGACCAGAAGCAGGCCTTTCACAAAAAGATGTGTTTGTGTGTCTGTGGTTTAAGGAGCTCTAAGTAGTGTATTCAGTGCTGGAGAGTAACACACCCTACAGAAGTTACACAGCGTTTTGAGAGCACCAACATGCTTCAAGCTGAAACTGCTACAAGGTGTGTGTAGCATGCAGGAAGAAGGCTTGTCATTTCAAAGAAAGAAGTGTAATCCAACATCCAGGTAATGAAACGAGCACACCAGTATGGGAGATGTACATGTGGACAGTTTCAAGCAGCAGCTCTTTGTGGACACTTGGAGACAGCGCTGTGAAAAAATTTCGTACGAAGAGGGATTTGGCCAAAGTTGAAAGACCTTCCAAAACCAACCCTAAAGAACATAGCCAAACAATGAATGTTGCAACAAGCTCCTGCAGGAAAGGTGCTTGTATGAGACAACCCTTGAGCAGGTAGCTACATTCTGAACAGTACAAAATGCAAATGAATTCCAGGCTGAAACTCACTCCAGAAGGATGAAATGCATGTGTTTCTCTCTGAAAGAACACTCTGCCACTAGGCTTTTGCTTGCTCCTTCAAAGTCTTTGTAGAAACATGTGTTTTCACTGCTGGAATATATTTTGGGATGCATTGTTTCAATCTCTTGCAAGCCTCATGTTGTTTCTTACACAATGTGGAAAAACAAGGAGTATGTTTCCCAAATCACTTGAAATCCAGGAAAACGCACACTACATCACTCTTGCTCATACACGATCTTTCTCCTAATGTGTTGAGAACATTCAAGAAACCAGAAAAGAAGGGTATTTTGATGTGAATTTCAGATGGCTATGTACAAAAGAACATTTCTATTGGTTGCAGAGTGCAAAACCATGATTGACCTCATGTTCTCCATGAAAACCTTACATTTCCAAGTGACCTGAGGTTGGACTTTCACAGAAAGATGTGTTTGCGTGTCTGTGGTTTAAGGAGCTCTAAGTAGTGTATTCAGTGCTGGAGAGCAACACACCCTACAGAAGTTACACAGCGTTTTGAGAGCACCAACATGCTTCAAGCTGAAACTGCTACAAGGTGTGTGTAGCATGCAGGAAGAAGGCTTGTCATTTCAAAGAAAGAAGTGTAATCCAACATCCAGGTACTGAAACGAGCACACCAGTATGGGAGATGTGCATGTGGACAGTTTCAAGCAGCAGCTCTTTGTGGCCACTTGGAGACAGCGCTGTGAAAAAATTTCGTACGAAGCGGGATTTGGCCAAAGTTGAAAGACCTTCCAAAACCAACCCTAAAGAACTTAGCCAAACAATGAATGTTGCAACAAGCTCCTGCAGGAAAGGTGCTTCTATGAGACAACCCCCGAGCAGGTAGCTACATTCTGCACAGTACAAAATGCAAATGAATTCCAGGCTGAAAACTCACTCCAGAAAGATGAAATGCATGTGTTTCTCTCTGAAAGAACACTCTGCCACTAGGCTTTTGCTTGCTCCTTCAAAGTCTTTGTAGAAACATGTGTTTTCACTGCTGGAATATATTTTGGGATGCATTGTTTCAATCTCTTGCAAGCCTCATGTTGTTTCTTACACAATGTGGAAAAACAAGGAGTATGTTTCCCAAATCACTTGAAATCCAGGAAAACGCACACTACATCACTCTTGCTCATACACGATCTTTCTCCTAATGTGTTGAGAACATTCAAGAAACCAGAAAAGAAGGGTATTTTGATGTGAATTTCAGATGGCTATGTACAAAAGGACATTTCTATTGGTTGCAGAGTGCAAAACCATGATTGACCTCATGTTCTCCATGAAAACCTTACATTTCCAAGTGACCTGAGGTTGGACTTTCACAGAAAGATGTGTTTGCGTGTCTGTGGTTTAAGGAGCTCTAAGTAGTGTATTCAGTGCTGGAGAGTAACACACCCTACAGAAGTTACACAGCGTTTTGAGAGCACCAACATGCTTCAAGCTGAAACTGCTACAAGGTGTGTGTAGCATGCAGGAAGAAGGCTTGTCATTTCAAAGAAAGAAGTGTAATCCAACATCCAGGTACTGAAACGAGCACACCAGTATGGGAGATGTGCATGTGGACAGTTTCAAGCAGCAGCTCTTTGTGGCCACTTGGAGACAGCGCTGTGAAAAAATTTCGTACGAAGCGGGATTTGGCCAAAGTTGAAAGACCTTCCAAAACCAACCCTAAAGAACTTAGCCAAACAATGAATGTTGCAACAAGCTCCTGCAGGAAAGGTGCTTCTATGAGACAACCCCCGAGCAGGTAGCTACATTCTGCACAGTACAAAATGCAAATGAATTCCAGGCTGAAAACTCACTCCAGAAGGATGAAATGCATGTGTTTCTCTCTGAAAGAACACTCTGCCACTAGGCTTTTGCTTGCTCCTTCAAAGTCTTTGTAGAAACATGTGTTTTCACTGCTGGAATATATTTTGGGATGCATTGTTTCAATCTCTTGCAAGCCTCATGTTGTTTCTTACACAATGTGGAAAAACAAGGAGTATGTTTCCCAAATCACTTGAAATCCAGGAAAACGCACACTACATCACTCTTGCTCATACACGATCTTTCTCCTAATGTGTTGAGAACATTCAAGAAACCAGAAAAGAAGGGTATTTTGATGTGAATTTCAGATGGCTATGTACAAAAGGACATTTCTATTGGTTGCAGAGTGCAAAACCATGATTGACCTCATGTTCTCCATGAAAACCTTACATTTCCAAGTGACCTGAGGTTGGACTTTCACAGAAAGATGTGTTTGCGTGTCTGTGGTTTAAGGAGCTCTAAGTAGTGTATTCAGTGCTGGAGAGTAACACACCCTACAGAAGTTACACAGCGTTTTGAGAGCACCAACATGCTTCAAGCTGAAACTGCTACAAGGTGTGTGTAGCATGCAGGAAGAAGGCTTGTCATTTCAAAGAAAGAAGTGTAATCCAACATCCAGGTACTGAAACGAGCACACCAGTATGGGAGATGTGCATGTGGACAGTTTCAAGCAGCAGCTCTTTGTGGCCACTTGGAGACAGCGCTGTGAAAAAATTTCGTACGAAGCGGGATTTGGCCAAAGTTGAAAGACCTTCCAAAACCAACCCTAAAGAACTTAGCCAAACAATGAATGTTGCAACAAGCTCCTGCAGGAAAGGTGCTTCTATGAGACAACCCCCGAGCAGGTAGCTACATTCTGCACAGTACAAAATGCAAATGAATTCCAGGCTGAAAACTCACTCCAGAAGGATGAAATGCATGTGTTTCTCTCTGAAAGAACACTCTGCCACTAGGCTTTTGCTTGCTCCTTCAAAGTCTTTGTAGAAACATGTGTTTTCACTGCTGGAATATATTTTGGGATGCATTGTTTCAATCTCTTGCAAGCCTCATGTTGTTTCTTACACAATGTGGAAAAACAAGGAGTATGTTTCCCAAATCACTTGAAATCCAGGAAAACGCACACTACATCACTCTTGCTCATACACGATCTTTCTCCTAATGTGTTGAGAACATTCAAGAAACCAGAAAAGAAGGGTATTTTGATGTGAATTTCAGATGGCTATGTACAAAAGGACATTTCTATTGGTTGCAGAGTGCAAAACCATGATTGACCTCATGTTCTCCATGAAAACCTTACATTTCCAAGTGACCTGAGGTTGGACTTTCACAGAAAGATGTGTTTGCGTGTCTGTGGTTTAAGGAGCTCTAAGTAGTGTATTCAGTGCTGGAGAGTAACTCACCCTACAGAAGTTACACAGCGTTTTGAGAGCACCAACATGCTTCAAGCTGAAACTGCTACAAGGTGTGTGTAGCATGCAGGAAGAAGGCTTGTCATTTCAAAGAAAGAAGTGTAATCCAACATCCAGGTACTGAAACGAGCACACCAGTATGGGAGATGTGCATGTGGACAGTTTCAAGCAGCAGCTCTTTGTGGCCACTTGGAGACAGCGCTGTGAAAAAATTTCGTACGAAGCGGGATTTGGCCAAAGTTGAAAGACCTTCCAAAACCAACCCTAAAGAACTTAGCCAAACAATGAATGTTGCAACAAGCTCCTGCAGGAAAGGTGCTTCTATGAGACAACCCCCGAGCAGGTAGCTACATTCTGCACAGTACAAAATGCAAATGAATTCCAGGCTGAAAACTCACTCCAGAAGGATGAAATGCATGTGTTTCTCTCTGAAAGAACACTCTGCCACTAGGCTTTTGCTTGCTCCTTCAAAGTCTTTGTAGAAACATGTGTTTTCACTGCTGGAATACGTTTTGCGATGCATTGTTTCAATCTCTTGCAAGCCTCATGTTGTTTCTTACACAATGTGGAAAAACAAGGAGTATGTTTCCCAAATCACTTGAAATCCAGGAAAACGCACACTACATCACTCTTGCTCATACACGATCTTTCTCCTAATGTGTTGAGAACATTCAAGAAACCAGAAAAGAAGGGTATTTTGATGTGAATTTCAGATGGCTATGTACAAAAGGACATTTCTATTGGTTGCAGAGTGCAAAACCATGATTGACCTCATGTTCTCCATGAAAACCTTACATTTCCAAGTGACCTGAGGTTGGACTTTCACAGAAAGATGTGTTTGCGTGTCTGTGGTTTAAGGAGCTCTAAGTAGTGTATTCAGTGCTGGAGAGTAACTCACCCTACAGAAGTTACACAGCGTTTTGAGAGCACCAACATGCTTCAAGCTGAAACTGCTACAAGGTGTGTGTAGCATGCAGGAAGAAGGCTTGTCATTTCAAAGAAAGAAGTGTAATCCAACATCCAGGTACTGAAACGAGCACACCAGTATGGGAGATGTGCATGTGGACAGTTTCAAGCAGCAGCTCTTTGTGGCCACTTGGAGACAGCGCTGTGAAAAAATTTCGTACGAAGCGGGATTTGGCCAAAGTTGAAAGACCTTCCAAAACCAACCCTAAAGAACTTAGCCAAACAATGAATGTTGCAACAAGCTCCTGCAGGAAAGGTGCTTCTATGAGACAACCCCCGAGCAGGTAGCTACATTCTGCACAGTACAAAATGCAAATGAATTCCAGGCTGAAAACTCACTCCAGAAGGATGAAATGCATGTGTTTCTCTCTGAAAGAACACTCTGCCACTAGGCTTTTGCTTGCTCCTTCAAAGTCTTTGTAGAAACATGTGTTTTCACTGCTGGAATACGTTTTGCGATGCATTGTTTCAATCTCTTGCAAGCCTCATGTTGTTTCTTACACAATGTGGAAAAACAAGGAGTATGTTTCCCAAATCACTTGAAATCCAGGAAAACGCACACTACATCACTCTTGCTCATACACGATCTTTCTCCTAATGTGTTGAGAACATTCAAGAAACCAGAAAAGAAGGGTATTTTGATGTGAATTTCAGATGGCTATGTACAAAAGGACATTTCTATTGGTTGCAGAGTGCAAAACCATGATTGACCTCATGTTCTCCATGAAAACCTTACATTTCCAAGTGACCTGAGGTTGGACTTTCACAGAAAGATGTGTTTGCGTGTCTGTGGTTTAAGGAGCTCTAAGTAGTGTATTCAGTGCTGGAGAGTAACTCACCCTACAGAAGTTACACAGCGTTTTGAGAGCACCAACATGCTTCAAGCTGAAACTGCTACAAGGTGTGTGTAGCATGCAGGAAGAAGGCTTGTCATTTCAAAGAAAGAAGTGTAATCCAACATCCAGGTACTGAAACGAGCACACCAGTATGGGAGATGTGCATGTGGACAGTTTCAAGCAGCAGCTCTTTGTGGCCACTTGGAGACAGCGCTGTGAAAAAATTTCGTACGAAGCGGGATTTGGCCAAAGTTGAAAGACCTTCCAAAACCAACCCTAAAGAACTTAGCCAAACAATGAATGTTGCAACAAGCTCCTGCAGGAAAGGTGCTTCTATGAGACAACCCCCGAGCAGGTAGCTACATTCTGCACAGTACAAAATGCAAATGAATTCCAGGCTGAAAACTCACTCCAGAAGGATGAAATGCATGTGTTTCTCTCTGAAAGAACACTCTGCCACTAGGCTTTTGCTTGCTCCTTCAAAGTCTTTGTAGAAACATGTGTTTTCACTGCTGGAATACGTTTTGGGATGCATTGTTTCAATCTCTTGCAAGCCTCATGTTGTTTCTTACACAATGTGGAAAAACAAGGAGTATGTTTCCCAAATCACTTGAAATCCAGGAAAACGCACACTACATCACTCTTGCTCATACACGATCTTTCTCCTAATGTGTTGAGAACATTCAAGAAACCAGAAAAGAAGGGTATTTTGATGTGAATTTCAGATGGCTATGTACAAAAGGACATTTCTATTGGTTGCAGAGTGCAAAACCATGATTGACCTCATGTTCTCCATGAAAACCTTACATTTCCAAGTGACCTGAGGTTGGACTTTCACAGAAAGATGTGTTTGCGTGTCTGTGGTTTAAGGAGCTCTAAGTAGTGTATTCAGTGCTGGAGAGTAACTCACCCTACAGAAGTTACACAGCGTTTTGAGAGCACCAACATGCTTCAAGCTGAAACTGCTACAAGGTGTGTGTAGCATGCAGGAAGAAGGCTTGTCATTTCAAAGAAAGAAGTGTAATCCAACATCCAGGTACTGAAACGAGCACACCAGTATGGGAGATGTGCATGTGGACAGTTTCAAGCAGCAGCTCTTTGTGGCCACTTGGAGACAGCGCTGTGAAAAAATTTCGTACGAAGCGGGATTTGGCCAAAGTTGAAAGACCTTCCAAAACCAACCCTAAAGAACTTAGCCAAACAATGAATGTTGCAACAAGCTCCTGCAGGAAAGGTGCTTCTATGAGACAACCCCCGAGCAGGTAGCTACATTCTGCACAGTACAAAATGCAAATGAATTCCAGGCTGAAAACTCACTCCAGAAGGATGAAATGCATGTGTTTCTCTCTGAAAGAACACTCTGCCACTAGGCTTTTGCTTGCTCCTTCAAAGTCTTTGTAGAAACATGTGTTTTCACTGCTGGAATACGTTTTGCGATGCATTGTTTCAATCTCTTGCAAGCCTCATGTTGTTTCTTACACAATGTGGAAAAACAAGGAGTATGTTTCCCAAATCACTTGAAATCCAGGAAAACGCACACTACATCACTCTTGCTCATACACGATCTTTCTCCTAATGTGTTGAGAACATTCAAGAAACCAGAAAAGAAGGGTATTTTGATGTGAATTTCAGATGGCTATGTACAAAAGGACATTTCTATTGGTTGCAGAGTGCAAAACCATGATTGACCTCATGTTCTCCATGAAAACCTTACATTTCCAAGTGACCTGAGGTTGGACTTTCACAGAAAGATGTGTTTGCGTGTCTGTGGTTTAAGGAGCTCTAAGTAGTGTATTCAGTGCTGGAGAGTAACTCACCCTACAGAAGTTACACAGCGTTTTGAGAGCACCAACATGCTTCAAGCTGAAACTGCTACAAGGTGTGTGTAGCATGCAGGAAGAAGGCTTGTCATTTCAAAGAAAGAAGTGTAATCCAACATCCAGGTACTGAAACGAGCACACCAGTATGGGAGATGTGCATGTGGACAGTTTCAAGCAGCAGCTCTTTGTGGCCACTTGGAGACAGCGCTGTGAAAAAATTTCGTACGAAGCGGGATTTGGCCAAAGTTGAAAGACCTTCCAAAACCAACCCTAAAGAACTTAGCCAAACAATGAATGTTGCAACAAGCTCCTGCAGGAAAGGTGCTTCTATGAGACAACCCCCGAGCAGGTAGCTACATTCTGCACAGTACAAAATGCAAATGAATTCCAGGCTGAAAACTCACTCCAGAAGGATGAAATGCATGTGTTTCTCTCTGAAAGAACACTCTGCCACTAGGCTTTTGCTTGCTCCTTCAAAGTCTTTGTAGAAACATGTGTTTTCACTGCTGGAATACGTTTTGCGATGCATTGTTTCAATCTCTTGCAAGCCTCATGTTGTTTCTTACACAATGTGGAAAAACAAGGAGTATGTTTCCCAAATCACTTGAAATCCAGGAAAACGCACACTACATCACTCTTGCTCATACACGATCTTTCTCCTAATGTGTTGAGAACATTCAAGAAACCAGAAAAGAAGGGTATTTTGATGTGAATTTCAGATGGCTATGTACAAAAGGACATTTCTATTGGTTGCAGAGTGCAAAACCATGATTGACCTCATGTTCTCCATGAAAACCTTACATTTCCAAGTGACCTGAGGTTGGACTTTCACAGAAAGATGTGTTTGCGTGTCTGTGGTTTAAGGAGCTCTAAGTAGTGTATTCAGTGCTGGAGAGTAACTCACCCTACAGAAGTTACACAGCGTTTTGAGAGCACCAACATGCTTCAAGCTGAAACTGCTACAAGGTGTGTGTAGCATGCAGGAAGAAGGCTTGTCATTTCAAAGAAAGAAGTGTAATCCAACATCCAGGTACTGAAACGAGCACACCAGTATGGGAGATGTGCATGTGGACAGTTTCAAGCAGCAGCTCTTTGTGGCCACTTGGAGACAGCGCTGTGAAAAAATTTCGTACGAAGCGGGATTTGGCCAAAGTTGAAAGACCTTCCAAAACCAACCCTAAAGAACTTAGCCAAACAATGAATGTTGCAACAAGCTCCTGCAGGAAAGGTGCTTCTATGAGACAACCCCCGAGCAGGTAGCTACATTCTGCACAGTACAAAATGCAAATGAATTCCAGGCTGAAAACTCACTCCAGAAGGATGAAATGCATGTGTTTCTCTCTGAAAGAACACTCTGCCACTAGGCTTTTGCTTGCTCCTTCAAAGTCTTTGTAGAAACATGTGTTTTCACTGGAATACGTTTTGGGATGCATTGTTTCAATCTCTTGCAAGCCTCATGTTGTTTCTTACACAATGTGGAAAAACAAGGAGTATGTTTCCCAAATCACTTGAAATCCAGGAAAACGCACACTACATCACTCTTGCTCATACACGATCTTTCTCCTAATGTGTTGAGAACATTCAAGAAACCAGAAAAGAAGGGTATTTTGATGTGAATTTCAGATGGCTATGTACAAAAGGACAATTTCTATTGGTTGCAGAGTGCAAAACCATGATTGACCTCATGTTCTCCATGAAAACCTTACATTTCCAAGTGACCTGAGGTTGGACTTTCACAGAAAGATGTGTTTGCGTGTCTGTGGTTTAAGGAGCTCTAAGTAGTGTATTCAGTGCTGGAGAGTAACTCACCCTACAGAAGTTACACAGCGTTTTGAGAGCACCAACATGCTTCAAGCTGAAACTGCTACAAGGTGTGTGTAGCATGCAGGAAGAAGGCTTGTCATTTCAAAGAAAGAAGTGTAATCCAACATCCAGGTACTGAAACGAGCACACCAGTATGGGAGATGTGCATGTGGACAGTTTCAAGCAGCAGCTCTTTGTGGCCACTTGGAGACAGCGCTGTGAAAAAATTTCGTACGAAGCGGGATTTGGCCAAAGTTGAAAGACCTTCCAAAACCAACCCTAAAGAACTTAGCCAAACAATGAATGTTGCAACAAGCTCCTGCAGGAAAGGTGCTTCTATGAGACAACCCCCGAGCAGGTAGCTACATTCTGCACAGTACAAAATGCAAATGAATTCCAGGCTGAAAACTCACTCCAGAAGGATGAAATGCATGTGTTTCTCTCTGAAAGAACACTCTGCCACTAGGCTTTTGCTTGCTCCTTCAAAGTCTTTGTAGAAACATGTGTTTTCACTGCTGGAATACGTTTTGGGATGCATTGTTTCAATCTCTTGCAAGCCTCATGTTGTTTCTTACACAATGTGGAAAAACAAGGAGTATGTTTCCCAAATCACTTGAAATCCAGGAAAACGCACACTACATCACTCTTGCTCATACACGATCTTTCTCCTAATGTGTTGAGAACATTCAAGAAACCAGAAAAGAAGGGTATTTTGATGTGAATTTCAGATGGCTATGTACAAAAGGACATTTCTATTGGTTGCAGAGTGCAAAACCATGATTGACCTCATGTTCTCCATGAAAACCTTACATTTCCAAGTGACCTGAGGTTGGACTTTCACAGAAAGATGTGTTTGCGTGTCTGTGGTTTAAGGAGCTCTAAGTAGTGTATTCAGTGCTGGAGAGTAACTCACCCTACAGAAGTTACACAGCGTTTTGAGAGCACCAACATGCTTCAAGCTGAAACTGCTACAAGGTGTGTGTAGCATGCAGGAAGAAGGCTTGTCATTTCAAAGAAAGAAGTGTAATCCAACATCCAGGTACTGAAACGAGCACACCAGTATGGGAGATGTGCATGTGGACAGTTTCAAGCAGCAGCTCTTTGTGGCCACTTGGAGACAGCGCTGTGAAAAAATTTCGTACGAAGCGCGGATTTGGCCAAAGTTGAAAGACCTTCCAAAACCAACCCTAAAGAACTTAGCCAAACAATGAATGTTGCAACAAGCTCCTGCAGGAAAGGTGCTTCTATGAGACAACCCCCGAGCAGGTAGCTACATTCTGCACAGTACAAAATGCAAATGAATTCCAGGCTGAAAACTCACTCCAGAAGGATGAAATGCATGTGTTTCTCTCTGAAAGAACACTCTGCCACTAGGCTTTTGCTTGCTCCTTCAAAGTCTTTGTAGAAACATGTGTTTTCACTGCTGGAATACGTTTTGGGATGCATTGTTTCAATCTCTTGCAAGCCTCATGTTGTTTCTTACACAATGTGGAAAAACAAGGAGTATGTTTCCCAAATCACTTGAAATCCAGGAAAAACGCACACTACATCACTCTTGCTCATACACGATCTTTCTCCTAATGTGTTGAGAACATTCAAGAAACCAGAAAAGAAGGGTATTTTGATGTGAATTTCAGATGGCTATGTACAAAAGGACATTTCTATTGGTTGCAGAGTGCAAAACCATGATTGACCTCATGTTCTCCATGAAAACCTTACATTTCCAAGTGACCTGAGGTTGGACTTTCACAGAAAGATGTGTTTGCGTGTCTGTGGTTTAAGGAGCTCTAAGTAGTGTATTCAGTGCTGGAGAGTAACTCACCCTACAGAAGTTACACAGCGTTTTGAGAGCACCAACATGCTTCAAGCTGAAACTGCTACAAGGTGTGTGTAGCATGCAGGAAGAAGGCTTGTCATTTCAAAGAAAGAAGTGTAATCCAACATCCAGGTACTGAAACGAGCACACCAGTATGGGAGATGTGCATGTGGACAGTTTCAAGCAGCAGCTCTTTGTGGCCACTTGGAGACAGCGCTGTGAAAAAATTTCGTACGAAGCGGGATTTGGCCAAAGTTGAAAGACCTTCCAAAACCAACCCTAAAGAACTTAGCCAAACAATGAATGTTGCAACAAGCTCCTGCAGGAAAGGTGCTTCTATGAGACAACCCCCGAGCAGGTAGCTACATTCTGCACAGTACAAAATGCAAATGAATTCCAGGCTGAAAACTCACTCCAGAAGGATGAAATGCATGTGTTTCTCTCTGAAAGAACACTCTGCCACTAGGCTTTTGCTTGCTCCTTCAAAGTCTTTGTAGAAACATGTGTTTTCACTGCTGGAATACGTTTTGGGATGCATTGTTTCAATCTCTTGCAAGCCTCATGTTGTTTCTTACACAATGTGGAAAAACAAGGAGTATGTTTCCCAAATCACTTGAAATCCAGGAAAACGCACACTACATCACTCTTGCTCATACACGATCTTTCTCCTAATGTGTTGAGAACATCAAGAAACCAGAAAAGAAGGGTATTTTGATGTGAATTTCAGATGGCTATGTACAAAAGGACATTTCTATTGGTTGCAGAGTGCAAAACCATGATTGACCTCATGTTCTCCATGAAAACCTTACATTTCCAAGTGACCTGAGGTTGGACTTTCACAGAAAGATGTGTTTGCGTGTCTGTGGTTTAAGGAGCTCTAAGTAGTGTATTCAGTGCTGGAGAGTAACTCACCCTACAGAAGTTACACAGCGTTTTGAGAGCACCAACATGCTTCAAGCTGAAACTGCTACCAAGGTGTGTGTAGCATGCAGGAAGAAGGCTTGTCATTTCAAAGAAAGAAGTGTAATCCAACATCCAGGTACTGAAACGAGCACACCAGTATGGGAGATGTGCATGTGGACAGTTTCAAGCAGCAGCTCTTTGTGGCCACTTGGAGACAGCGCTGTGAAAAAATTTCGTACGAAGCGGGATTTGGCCAAAGTTGAAAGACCTTCCAAAACCAACCCTAAAGAACTTAGCCAAACAATGAATGTTGCAACAAGCTCCTGCAGGAAAGGTGCTTCTATGAGACAACCCCCGAGCAGGTAGCTACATTCTGCACAGTACAAAATGCAAATGAATTCCAGGCTGAAAACTCACTCCAGAAGGATGAAATGCATGTGTTTCTCTCTGAAAGAACACTCTGCCACTAGGCTTTTGCTTGCTCCTTCAAAGTCTTTGTAGAAACATGTGTTTTCACTGCTGGAATACGTTTTGGGATGCATTGTTTCAATCTCTTGCAAGCCTCATGTTGTTTCTTACACAATGTGGAAAAACAAGGAGTATGTTTCCCAAATCACTTGAAATCCAGGAAAACGCACACTACATCACTCTTGCTCATACACGATCTTTCTCCTAATGTGTTGAGAACATTCAAGAAACCAGAAAAGAAGGGTATTTTGATGTGAATTTCAGATGGCTATGTACAAAAGGACATTTCTATTGGTTGCAGAGTGCAAAACCATGATTGACCTCATGTTCTCCATGAAAACCTTACATTTCCAAGTGACCTGAGGTTGGACTTTCACAGAAAGATGTGTTTGCGTGTCTGTGGTTTAAGGAGCTCTAAGTAGTGTATTCAGTGCTGGAGAGTAACTCACCCTACAGAAGTTACACAGCGTTTTGAGAGCACCAACATGCTTCAAGCTGAAACTGCTACAAGGTGTGTGTAGCATGCAGGAAGAAGGCTTGTCATTTCAAAGAAAGAAGTGTAATCCAACATCCAGGTACTGAAACGAGCACACCAGTATGGGAGATGTGCATGTGGACAGTTTCAAGCAGCAGCTCTTTGTGGCCACTTGGAGACAGCGCTGTGAAAAAATTTCGTACGAAGCGGGATTTGGCCAAAGTTGAAAGACCTTCCAAAACCAACCCTAAAGAACTTAGCCAAACAATGAATGTTGCAACAAGCTCCTGCAGGAAAGGTGCTTCTATGAGACAACCCCCGAGCAGGTAGCTACATTCTGCACAGTACAAAATGCAAATGAATTCCAGGCTGAAAACTCACTCCAGAAGGATGAAATGCATGTGTTTCTCTCTGAAAGAACACTCTGCCACTAGGCTTTTGCTTGCTCCTTCAAAGTCTTTGTAGAAACATGTGTTTTCACTGCTGGAATACGTTTTGGGATGCATTGTTTCAATCTCTTGCAAGCCTCATGTTGTTTCTTACACAATGTGGAAAAACAAGGAGTATGTTTCCCAAATCACTTGAAATCCAGGAAAACGCACACTACATCACTCTTGCTCATACACGATCTTTCTCCTAATGTGTTGAGAACATTCAAGAAACCAGAAAAGAAGGGTATTTTGATGTGAATTTCAGATGGCTATGTACAAAAGGACATTTCTATTGGTTGCAGAGTGCAAAACCATGATTGACCTCATGTTCTCCATGAAAACCTTACATTTCCAAGTGACCTGAGGTTGGACTTTCACAGAAAGATGTGTTTGCGTGTCTGTGGTTTAAGGAGCTCTAAGTAGTGTATTCAGTGCTGGAGAGTAACTCACCCTACAGAAGTTACACAGCGTTTTGAGAGCACCAACATGCTTCAAGCTGAAACTGCTACAAGGTGTGTGTAGCATGCAGGAAGAAGGCTTGTCATTTCAAAGAAAGAAGTGTAATCCAACATCCAGGTACTGAAACGAGCACACCAGTATGGGAGATGTGCATGTGGACAGTTTCAAGCAGCAGCTCTTTGTGGCCACTTGGAGACAGCGCTGTGAAAAAATTTCGTACGAAGCGGGATTTGGCCAAAGTTGAAAGACCTTCCAAAACCAACCCTAAAGAACTTAGCCAAACAATGAATGTTGCAACAAGCTCCTGCAGGAAAGGTGCTTCTATGAGACAACCCCCGAGCAGGTAGCTACATTCTGCACAGTACAAAATGCAAATGAATTCCAGGCTGAAAACTCACTCCAGAAGGATGAAATGCATGTGTTTCTCTCTGAAAGAACACTCTGCCACTAGGCTTTTGCTTGCTCCTTCAAAGTCTTTGTAGAAACATGTGTTTTCACTGCTGGAATACGTTTTGGGATGCATTGTTTCAATCTCTTGCAAGCCTCATGTTGTTTCTTACACAATGTGGAAAAACAAGGAGTATGTTTCCCAAATCACTTGAAATCCAGGAAAACGCACACTACATCACTCTTGCTCATACACGATCTTTCTCCTAATGTGTTGAGAACATTCAAGAAACCAGAAAAGAAGGGTATTTTGATGTGAATTTCAGATGGCTATGTACAAAAGGACATTTCTATTGGTTGCAGAGTGCAAAACCATGATTGACCTCATGTTCTCCATGAAAACCTTACATTTCCAAGTGACCTGAGGTTGGACTTTCACAGAAAGATGTGTTTGCGTGTCTGTGGTTTAAGGAGCTCTAAGTAGTGTATTCAGTGCTGGAGAGTAACTCACCCTACAGAAGTTACACAGCGTTTTGAGAGCACCAACATGCTTCAAGCTGAAACTGCTACAAGGTGTGTGTAGCATGCAGGAAGAAGGCTTGTCATTTCAAAGAAAGAAGTGTAATCCAACATCCAGGTACTGAAACGAGCACACCAGTATGGGAGATGTGCATGTGGACAGTTTCAAGCAGCAGCTCTTTGTGGCCACTTGGAGACAGCGCTGTGAAAAAATTTCGTACGAAGCGGGATTTGGCCAAAGTTGAAAGACCTTCCAAAACCAACCCTAAAGAACTTAGCCAAACAATGAATGTTGCAACAAGCTCCTGCAGGAAAGGTGCTTCTATGAGACAACCCCCGAGCAGGTAGCTACATTCTGCACAGTACAAAATGCAAATGAATTCCAGGCTGAAAACTCACTCCAGAAGGATGAAATGCATGTGTTTCTCTCTGAAAGAACACTCTGCCACTAGGCTTTTGCTTGCTCCTTCAAAGTCTTTGTAGAAACATGTGTTTTCACTGCTGGAATACGTTTTGGGATGCATTGTTTCAATCTCTTGCAAGCCTCATGTTGTTTCTTACACAATGTGGAAAAACAAGGAGTATGTTTCCCAAATCACTTGAAATCCAGGAAAACGCACACTACATCACTCTTGCTCATACACGATCTTTCTCCTAATGTGTTGAGAACATTCAAGAAACCAGAAAAGAAGGGTATTTTGATGTGAATTTCAGATGGCTATGTACAAAAGGACATTTCTATTGGTTGCAGAGTGCAAAACCATGATTGACCTCATGTTCTCCATGAAAACCTTACATTTCCAAGTGACCTGAGGTTGGACTTTCACAGAAAGATGTGTTTGCGTGTCTGTGGTTTAAGGAGCTCTAAGTAGTGTATTCAGTGCTGGAGAGTAACTCACCCTACAGAAGTTACACAGCGTTTTGAGAGCACCAACATGCTTCAAGCTGAAACTGCTACAAGGTGTGTGTAGCATGCAGGAAGAAGGCTTGTCATTTCAAAGAAAGAAGTGTAATCCAACATCCAGGTACTGAAACGAGCACACCAGTATGGGAGATGTGCATGTGGACAGTTTCAAGCAGCAGCTCTTTGTGGCCACTTGGAGACAGCGCTGTGAAAAAATTTCGTACGAAGCGGGATTTGGCCAAAGTTGAAAGACCTTCCAAAACCAACCCTAAAGAACTTAGCCAAACAATGAATGTTGCAACAAGCTCCTGCAGGAAAGGTGCTTCTATGAGACAACCCCCGAGCAGGTAGCTACATTCTGCACAGTACAAAATGCAAATGAATTCCAGGCTGAAAACTCACTCCAGAAGGATGAAATGCATGTGTTTCTCTCTGAAAGAACACTCTGCCACTAGGCTTTTGCTTGCTCCTTCAAAGTCTTTGTAGAAACATGTGTTTTCACTGCTGGAATACGTTTTGGGATGCATTGTTTCAATCTCTTGCAAGCCTCATGTTGTTTCTTACACAATGTGGAAAAACAAGGAGTATGTTTCCCAAATCACTTGAAATCCAGGAAAACGCACACTACATCACTCTTGCTCATACACGATCTTTCTCCTAATGTGTTGAGAACATTCAAGAAACCAGAAAAGAAGGGTATTTTGATGTGAATTTCAGATGGCTATGTACAAAAGGACATTTCTATTGGTTGCAGAGTGCAAAACCATGATTGACCTCATGTTCTCCATGAAAACCTTACATTTCCAAGTGACCTGAGGTTGGACTTTCACAGAAAGATGTGTTTGCGTGTCTGTGGTTTAAGGAGCTCTAAGTAGTGTATTCAGTGCTGGAGAGTAACTCACCCTACAGAAGTTACACAGCGTTTTGAGAGCACCAACATGCTTCAAGCTGAAACTGCTACAAGGTGTGTGTAGCATGCAGGAAGAAGGCTTGTCATTTCAAAGAAAGAAGTGTAATCCAACATCCAGGTACTGAAACGAGCACACCAGTATGGGAGATGTGCATGTGGACAGTTTCAAGCAGCAGCTCTTTGTGGCCACTTGGAGACAGCGCTGTGAAAAAATTTCGTACGAAGCGGGATTTGGCCAAAGTTGAAAGACCTTCCAAAACCAACCCTAAAGAACTTAGCCAAACAATGAATGTTGCAACAAGCTCCTGCAGGAAAGGTGCTTCTATGAGACAACCCCCGAGCAGGTAGCTACATTCTGCACAGTACAAAATGCAAATGAATTCCAGGCTGAAAACTCACTCCAGAAGGATGAAATGCATGTGTTTCTCTCTGAAAGAACACTCTGCCACTAGGCTTTTGCTTGCTCCTTCAAAGTCTTTGTAGAAACATGTGTTTTCACTGCTGGAATACGTTTTGGGATGCATTGTTTCAATCTCTTGCAAGCCTCATGTTGTTTCTTACACAATGTGGAAAAACAAGGAGTATGTTTCCCAAATCACTTGAAATCCAGGAAAACGCACACTACATCACTCTTGCTCATACACGATCTTTCTCCTAATGTGTTGAGAACATTCAAGAAACCAGAAAAGAAGGGTATTTTGATGTGAATTTCAGATGGCTATGTACAAAAGGACATTTCTATTGGTTGCAGAGTGCAAAACCATGATTGACCTCATGTTCTCCATGAAAACCTTACATTTCCAAGTGACCTGAGGTTGGACTTTCACAGAAAGATGTGTTTGCGTGTCTGTGGTTTAAGGAGCTCTAAGTAGTGTATTCAGTGCTGGAGAGTAACTCACCCTACAGAAGTTACACAGCGTTTTGAGAGCACCAACATGCTTCAAGCTGAAACTGCTACAAGGTGTGTGTAGCATGCAGGAAGAAGGCTTGTCATTTCAAAGAAAGAAGTGTAATCCAACATCCAGGTACTGAAACGAGCACACCAGTATGGGAGATGTGCATGTGGACAGTTTCAAGCAGCAGCTCTTTGTGGCCACTTGGAGACAGCGCTGTGAAAAAATTTCGTACGAAGCGGGATTTGGCCAAAGTTGAAAGACCTTCCAAAACCAACCCTAAAGAACTTAGCCAAACAATGAATGTTGCAACAAGCTCCTGCAGGAAAGGTGCTTCTATGAGACAACCCCCGAGCAGGTAGCTACATTCTGCACAGTACAAAATGCAAATGAATTCCAGGCTGAAAACTCACTCCAGAAGGATGAAATGCATGTGTTTCTCTCTGAAAGAACACTCTGCCACTAGGCTTTTGCTTGCTCCTTCAAAGTCTTTGTAGAAACATGTGTTTTCACTGCTGGAATACGTTTTGGGATGCATTGTTTCAATCTCTTGCAAGCCTCATGTTGTTTCTTACACAATGTGGAAAAACAAGGAGTATGTTTCCCAAATCACTTGAAATCCAGGAAAACGCACACTACATCACTCTTGCTCATACACGATCTTTCTCCTAATGTGTTGAGAACATTCAAGAAACCAGAAAAGAAGGGTATTTTGATGTGAATTTCAGATGGCTATGTACAAAAGGACATTTCTATTGGTTGCAGAGTGCAAAACCATGATTGACCTCATGTTCTCCATGAAAACCTTACATTTCCAAGTGACCTGAGGTTGGACTTTCACAGAAAGATGTGTTTGCGTGTCTGTGGTTTAAGGAGCTCTAAGTAGTGTATTCAGTGCTGGAGAGTAACTCACCCTACAGAAGTTACACAGCGTTTTGAGAGCACCAACATGCTTCAAGCTGAAACTGCTACAAGGTGTGTGTAGCATGCAGGAAGAAGGCTTGTCATTTCAAAGAAAGAAGTGTAATCCAACATCCAGGTACTGAAACGAGCACACCAGTATGGGAGATGTGCATGTGGACAGTTTCAAGCAGCAGCTCTTTGTGGCCACTTGGAGACAGCGCTGTGAAAAAATTTCGTACGAAGCGGGATTTGGCCAAAGTTGAAAGACCTTCCAAAACCAACCCTAAAGAACTTAGCCAAACAATGAATGTTGCAACAAGCTCCTGCAGGAAAGGTGCTTCTATGAGACAACCCCCGAGCAGGTAGCTACATTCTGCACAGTACAAAATGCAAATGAATTCCAGGCTGAAAACTCACTCCAGAAGGATGAAATGCATGTGTTTCTCTCTGAAAGAACACTCTGCCACTAGGCTTTTGCTTGCTCCTTCAAAGTCTTTGTAGAAACATGTGTTTTCACTGCTGGAATACGTTTTGGGATGCATTGTTTCAATCTCTTGCAAGCCTCATGTTGTTTCTTACACAATGTGGAAAAACAAGGAGTATGTTTCCCAAATCACTTGAAATCCAGGAAAACGCACACTACATCACTCTTGCTCATACACGATCTTTCTCCTAATGTGTTGAGAACATTCAAGAAACCAGAAAAGAAGGGTATTTTGATGTGAATTTCAGATGGCTATGTACAAAAGGACATTTCTATTGGTTGCAGAGTGCAAAACCATGATTGACCTCATGTTCTCCATGAAAACCTTACATTTCCAAGTGACCTGAGGTTGGACTTTCACAGAAAGATGTGTTTGCGTGTCTGTGGTTTAAGGAGCTCTAAGTAGTGTATTCAGTGCTGGAGAGTAACTCACCCTACAGAAGTTACACAGCGTTTTGAGAGCACCAACATGCTTCAAGCTGAAACTGCTACAAGGTGTGTGTAGCATGCAGGAAGAAGGCTTGTCATTTCAAAGAAAGAAGTGTAATCCAACATCCAGGTACTGAAACGAGCACACCAGTATGGGAGATGTGCATGTGGACAGTTTCAAGCAGCAGCTCTTTGTGGCCACTTGGAGACAGCGCTGTGAAAAAATTTCGTACGAAGCGGGATTTGGCCAAAGTTGAAAGACCTTCCAAAACCAACCCTAAAGAACTTAGCCAAACAATGAATGTTGCAACAAGCTCCTGCAGGAAAGGTGCTTCTATGAGACAACCCCCGAGCAGGTAGCTACATTCTGCACAGTACAAAATGCAAATGAATTCCAGGCTGAAAACTCACTCCAGAAGGATGAAATGCATGTGTTTCTCTCTGAAAGAACACTCTGCCACTAGGCTTTTGCTTGCTCCTTCAAAGTCTTTGTAGAAACATGTGTTTTCACTGCTGGAATACGTTTTGGGATGCATTGTTTCAATCTCTTGCAAGCCTCATGTTGTTTCTTACACAATGTGGAAAAACAAGGAGTATGTTTCCCAAATCACTTGAAATCCAGGAAAACGCACACTACATCACTCTTGCTCATACACGATCTTTCTCCTAATGTGTTGAGAACATTCAAGAAACCAGAAAAGAAGGGTATTTTGATGTGAATTTCAGATGGCTATGTACAAAAGGACATTTCTATTGGTTGCAGAGTGCAAAACCATGATTGACCTCATGTTCTCCATGAAAACCTTACATTTCCAAGTGACCTGAGGTTGGACTTTCACAGAAAGATGTGTTTGCGTGTCTGTGGTTTAAGGAGCTCTAAGTAGTGTATTCAGTGCTGGAGAGTAACTCACCCTACAGAAGTTACACAGCGTTTTGAGAGCACCAACATGCTTCAAGCTGAAACTGCTACAAGGTGTGTGTAGCATGCAGGAAGAAGGCTTGTCATTTCAAAGAAAGAAGTGTAATCCAACATCCAGGTACTGAAACGAGCACACCAGTATGGGAGATGTGCATGTGGACAGTTTCAAGCAGCAGCTCTTTGTGGCCACTTGGAGACAGCGCTGTGAAAAAATTTCGTACGAAGCGGGATTTGGCCAAAGTTGAAAGACCTTCCAAAACCAACCCTAAAGAACTTAGCCAAACAATGAATGTTGCAACAAGCTCCTGCAGGAAAGGTGCTTCTATGAGACAACCCCCGAGCAGGTAGCTACATTCTGCACAGTACAAAATGCAAATGAATTCCAGGCTGAAAACTCACTCCAGAAGGATGAAATGCATGTGTTTCTCTCTGAAAGAACACTCTGCCACTAGGCTTTTGCTTGCTCCTTCAAAGTCTTTGTAGAAACATGTGTTTTCACTGCTGGAATACGTTTTGGGATGCATTGTTTCAATCTCTTGCAAGCCTCATGTTGTTTCTTACACAATGTGGAAAAACAAGGAGTATGTTTCCCAAATCACTTGAAATCCAGGAAAACGCACACTACATCACTCTTGCTCATACACGATCTTTCTCCTAATGTGTTGAGAACATTCAAGAAACCAGAAAAGAAGGGTATTTTGATGTGAATTTCAGATGGCTATGTACAAAAGGACATTTCTATTGGTTGCAGAGTGCAAAACCATGATTGACCTCATGTTCTCCATGAAAACCTTACATTTCCAAGTGACCTGAGGTTGGACTTTCACAGAAAGATGTGTTTGCGTGTCTGTGGTTTAAGGAGCTCTAAGTAGTGTATTCAGTGCTGGAGAGTAACTCACCCTACAGAAGTTACACAGCGTTTTGAGAGCACCAACATGCTTCAAGCTGAAACTGCTACAAGGTGTGTGTAGCATGCAGGAAGAAGGCTTGTCATTTCAAAGAAAGAAGTGTAATCCAACATCCAGGTACTGAAACGAGCACACCAGTATGGGAGATGTGCATGTGGACAGTTTCAAGCAGCAGCTCTTTGTGGCCACTTGGAGACAGCGCTGTGAAAAAATTTCGTACGAAGCGGGATTTGGCCAAAGTTGAAAGACCTTCCAAAACCAACCCTAAAGAACTTAGCCAAACAATGAATGTTGCAACAAGCTCCTGCAGGAAAGGTGCTTCTATGAGACAACCCCCGAGCAGGTAGCTACATTCTGCACAGTACAAAATGCAAATGAATTCCAGGCTGAAAACTCACTCCAGAAGGATGAAATGCATGTGTTTCTCTCTGAAAGAACACTCTGCCACTAGGCTTTTGCTTGCTCCTTCAAAGTCTTTGTAGAAACATGTGTTTTCACTGCTGGAATACGTTTTGGGATGCATTGTTTCAATCTCTTGCAAGCCTCATGTTGTTTCTTACACAATGTGGAAAAACAAGGAGTATGTTTCCCAAATCACTTGAAATCCAGGAAAACGCACACTACATCACTCTTGCTCATACACGATCTTTCTCCTAATGTGTTGAGAACATTCAAGAAACCAGAAAAGAAGGGTATTTTGATGTGAATTTCAGATGGCTATGTACAAAAGGACATTTCTATTGGTTGCAGAGTGCAAAACCATGATTGACCTCATGTTCTCCATGAAAACCTTACATTTCCAAGTGACCTGAGGTTGGACTTTCACAGAAAGATGTGTTTGCGTGTCTGTGGTTTAAGGAGCTCTAAGTAGTGTATTCAGTGCTGGAGAGTAACTCACCCTACAGAAGTTACACAGCGTTTTGAGAGCACCAACATGCTTCAAGCTGAAACTGCTACAAGGTGTGTGTAGCATGCAGGAAGAAGGCTTGTCATTTCAAAGAAAGAAGTGTAATCCAACATCCAGGTACTGAAACGAGCACACCAGTATGGGAGATGTGCATGTGGACAGTTTCAAGCAGCAGCTCTTTGTGGCCACTTGGAGACAGCGCTGTGAAAAAATTTCGTACGAAGCGGGATTTGGCCAAAGTTGAAAGACCTTCCAAAACCAACCCTAAAGAACTTAGCCAAACAATGAATGTTGCAACAAGCTCCTGCAGGAAAGGTGCTTCTATGAGACAACCCCCGAGCAGGTAGCTACATTCTGCACAGTACAAAATGCAAATGAATTCCAGGCTGAAAACTCACTCCAGAAGGATGAAATGCATGTGTTTCTCTCTGAAAGAACACTCTGCCACTAGGCTTTTGCTTGCTCCTTCAAAGTCTTTGTAGAAACATGTGTTTTCACTGCTGGAATACGTTTTGGGATGCATTGTTTCAATCTCTTGCAAGCCTCATGTTGTTTCTTACACAATGTGGAAAAACAAGGAGTATGTTTCCCAAATCACTTGAAATCCAGGAAAACGCACACTACATCACTCTTGCTCATACACGATCTTTCTCCTAATGTGTTGAGAACATTCAAGAAACCAGAAAAGAAGGGTATTTTGATGTGAATTTCAGATGGCTATGTACAAAAGGACATTTCTATTGGTTGCAGAGTGCAAAACCATGATTGACCTCATGTTCTCCATGAAAACCTTACATTTCCAAGTGACCTGAGGTTGGACTTTCACAGAAAGATGTGTTTGCGTGTCTGTGGTTTAAGGAGTTCTAAGTAGTGTATTCAGTGCTGGAGAGTAACTCACCCTACAGAAGTTACACAGCGTTTTGAGAGCACCAACATGCTTCAAGCTGAAACTGCTACAAGGTGTGTGTAGCATGCAGGAAGAAGGCTTGTCATTTCAAAGAAAGAAGTGTAATCCAACATCCAGGTACTGAAACGAGCACACCAGTATGGGAGATGTGCATGTGGACAGTTTCAAGCAGCAGCTCTTTGTGGCCACTTGGAGACAGCGCTGTGAAAAAATTTCGTACGAAGCGGGATTTGGCCAAAGTTGAAAGACCTTCCAAAACCAACCCTAAAGAACTTAGCCAAACAATGAATGTTGCAACAAGCTCCTGCAGGAAAGGTGCTTCTATGAGACAACCCCCGAGCAGGTAGCTACATTCTGCACAGTACAAAATGCAAATGAATTCCAGGCTGAAAACTCACTCCAGAAGGATGAAATGCATGTGTTTCTCTCTGAAAGAACACTCTGCCACTAGGCTTTTGCTTGCTCCTTCAAAGTCTTTGTAGAAACATGTGTTTTCACTGCTGGAATACGTTTTGGGATGCATTGTTTCAATCTCTTGCAAGCCTCATGTTGTTTCTTACACAATGTGGAAAAACAAGGAGTATGTTTCCCAAATCACTTGAAATCCAGGAAAACGCACACTACATCACTCTTGCTCATACACGATCTTTCTCCTAATGTGTTGAGAACATTCAAGAAACCAGAAAAGAAGGGTATTTTGATGTGAATTTCAGATGGCTATGTACAAAAGGACATTTCTATTGGTTGCAGAGTGCAAAACCATGATTGACCTCATGTTCTCCATGAAAACCTTACATTTCCAAGTGACCTGAGGTTGGACTTTCACAGAAAGATGTGTTTGCGTGTCTGTGGTTTAAGGAGCTCTAAGTAGTGTATTCAGTGCTGGAGAGTAACTCACCCTACAGAAGTTACACAGCGTTTTGAGAGCACCAACATGCTTCAAGCTGAAACTGCTACAAGGTGTGTGTAGCATGCAGGAAGAAGGCTTGTCATTTCAAAGAAAGAAGTGTAATCCAACATCCAGGTACTGAAACGAGCACACCAGTATGGGAGATGTGCATGTGGACAGTTTCAAGCAGCAGCTCTTTGTGGCCACTTGGAGACAGCGCTGTGAAAAAATTTCGTACGAAGCGGGATTTGGCCAAAGTTGAAAGACCTTCCAAAACCAACCCTAAAGAACTTAGCCAAACAATGAATGTTGCAACAAGCTCCTGCAGGAAAGGTGCTTCTATGAGACAACCCCCGAGCAGGTAGCTACATTCTGCACAGTACAAAATGCAAATGAATTCCAGGCTGAAAACTCACTCCAGAAGGATGAAATGCATGTGTTTCTCTCTGAAAGAACACTCTGCCACTAGGCTTTTGCTTGCTCCTTCAAAGTCTTTGTAGAAACATGTGTTTTCACTGCTGGAATACGTTTTGGGATGCATTGTTTCAATCTCTTGCAAGCCTCATGTTGTTTCTTACACAATGTGGAAAAACAAGGAGTATGTTTCCCAAATCACTTGAAATCCAGGAAAACGCACACTACATCACTCTTGCTCATACACGATCTTTCTCCTAATGTGTTGAGAACATTCAAGAAACCAGAAAAGAAGGGTATTTTGATGTGAATTTCAGATGGCTATGTACAAAAGGACATTTCTATTGGTTGCAGAGTGCAAAACCATGATTGACCTCATGTTCTCCATGAAAACCTTACATTTCCAAGTGACCTGAGGTTGGACTTTCACAGAAAGATGTGTTTGCGTGTCTGTGGTTTAAGGAGCTCTAAGTAGTGTATTCAGTGCTGGAGAGTAACTCACCCTACAGAAGTTACACAGCGTTTTGAGAGCACCAACATGCTTCAAGCTGAAACTGCTACAAGGTGTGTGTAGCATGCAGGAAGAAGGCTTGTCATTTCAAAGAAAGAAGTGTAATCCAACATCCAGGTACTGAAACGAGCACACCAGTATGGGAGATGTGCATGTGGACAGTTTCAAGCAGCAGCTCTTTGTGGCCACTTGGAGACAGCGCTGTGAAAAAATTTCGTACGAAGCGGGATTTGGCCAAAGTTGAAAGACCTTCCAAAACCAACCCTAAAGAACTTAGCCAAACAATGAATGTTGCAACAAGCTCCTGCAGGAAAGGTGCTTCTATGAGACAACCCCCGAGCAGGTAGCTACATTCTGCACAGTACAAAATGCAAATGAATTCCAGGCTGAAAACTCACTCCAGAAGGATGAAATGCATGTGTTTCTCTCTGAAAGAACACTCTGCCACTAGGCTTTTGCTTGCTCCTTCAAAGTCTTTGTAGAAACATGTGTTTTCACTGCTGGAATACGTTTTGGGATGCATTGTTTCAATCTCTTGCAAGCCTCATGTTGTTTCTTACACAATGTGGAAAAACAAGGAGTATGTTTCCCAAATCACTT
Source organism: Miniopterus natalensis (assembly GCF_054644295.1). Taxonomy (NCBI): domain Eukaryota; kingdom Metazoa; phylum Chordata; class Mammalia; order Chiroptera; family Miniopteridae; genus Miniopterus; species Miniopterus natalensis. Next base: position 12,058 of record NW_028269921.1, on the reverse strand, counting down.
GAAATCCAGGAAAACGCACACTACATCACTCTTGCTCATACACGATCTTTCTCCTAATGTGTTGAGAACATTCAAGAAACCAGAAAAGAAGGGTATTTTGATGTGAATTTCAGATGGCTATGTACAAAAGGACATTTCTATTGGTTGCAGAGTGCAAAACCATGATTGACCTCATGTTCTCCATGAAAACCTTACATTTCCAAGTGACCTGAGGTTGGACTTTCACAGAAAGATGTGTTTGCGTGTCTGTGGTTTAAGGAGCTCTAAGTAGTGTATTCAGTGCTGGAGAGTAACTCACCCTACAGAAGTTACACAGCGTTTTGAGAGCACCAACATGCTTCAAGCTGAAACTGCTACAAGGTGTGTGTAGCATGCAGGAAGAAGGCTTGTCATTTCAAAGAAAGAAGTGTAATCCAACATCCAGGTACTGAAACGAGCACACCAGTATGGGAGATGTGCATGTGGACAGTTTCAAGCAGCAGCTCTTTGTGGCCACTTGGAGACAGCGCTGTGAAAAAATTTCGTACGAAGCGGGATTTGGCCAAAGTTGAAAGACCTTCCAAAACCAACCCTAAAGAACTTAGCCAAACAATGAATGTTGCAACAAGCTCCTGCAGGAAAGGTGCTTCTATGAGACAACCCCCGAGCAGGTAGCTACATTCTGCACAGTACAAAATGCAAATGAATTCCAGGCTGAAAACTCACTCCAGAAGGATGAAATGCATGTGTTTCTCTCTGAAAGAACACTCTGCCACTAGGCTTTTGCTTGCTCCTTCAAAGTCTTTGTAGAAACATGTGTTTTCACTGCTGGAATACGTTTTGGGATGCATTGTTTCAATCTCTTGCAAGCCTCATGTTGTTTCTTACACAATGTGGAAAAACAAGGAGTATGTTTCCCAAATCACTTGAAATCCAGGAAAACGCACACTACATCACTCTTGCTCATACACGATCTTTCTCCTAATGTGTTGAGAACATTCAAGAAACCAGAAAAGAAGGGTATTTTGATGTGAATTTCAGATGGCTATGTACAAAAGGACATTTCTATTGGTTGCAGAGTGCAAAACCATGATTGACCTCATGTTCTCCATGAAAACCTTACATTTCCAAGTGACCTGAGGTTGGACTTTCACAGAAAGATGTGTTTGCGTGTCTGTGGTTTAAGGAGCTCTAAGTAGTGTATTCAGTGCTGGAGAGTAACTCACCCTACAGAAGTTACACAGCGTTTTGAGAGCACCAACATGCTTCAAGCTGAAACTGCTACAAGGTGTGTGTAGCATGCAGGAAGAAGGCTTGTCATTTCAAAGAAAGAAGTGTAATCCAACATCCAGGTACTGAAACGAGCACACCAGTATGGGAGATGTGCATGTGGACAGTTTCAAGCAGCAGCTCTTTGTGGCCACTTGGAGACAGCGCTGTGAAAAAATTTCGTACGAAGCGGGATTTGGCCAAAGTTGAAAGACCTTCCAAAACCAACCCTAAAGAACTTAGCCAAACAATGAATGTTGCAACAAGCTCCTGCAGGAAAGGTGCTTCTATGAGACAACCCCCGAGCAGGTAGCTACATTCTGCACAGTACAAAATGCAAATGAATTCCAGGCTGAAAACTCACTCCAGAAGGATGAAATGCATGTGTTTCTCTCTGAAAGAACACTCTGCCACTAGGCTTTTGCTTGCTCCTTCAAAGTCTTTGTAGAAACATGTGTTTTCACTGCTGGAATACGTTTTGGGATGCATTGTTTCAATCTCTTGCAAGCCTCATGTTGTTTCTTACACAATGTGGAAAAACAAGGAGTATGTTTCCCAAATCACTTGAAATCCAGGAAAACGCACACTACATCACTCTTGCTCATACACGATCTTTCTCCTAATGTGTTGAGAACATTCAAGAAACCAGAAAAGAAGGGTATTTTGATGTGAATTTCAGATGGCTATGTACAAAAGGACATTTCTATTGGTTGCAGAGTGCAAAACCATGATTGACCTCATGTTCTCCATGAAAACCTTACATTTCCAAGTGACCTGAGGTTGGACTTTCACAGAAAGATGTGTTTGCGTGTCTGTGGTTTAAGGAGCTCTAAGTAGTGTATTCAGTGCTGGAGAGTAACTCACCCTACAGAAGTTACACAGCGTTTTGAGAGCACCAACATGCTTCAAGCTGAAACTGCTACAAGGTGTGTGTAGCATGCAGGAAGAAGGCTTGTCATTTCAAAGAAAGAAGTGTAATCCAACATCCAGGTACTGAAACGAGCACACCAGTATGGGAGATGTGCATGTGGACAGTTTCAAGCAGCAGCTCTTTGTGGCCACTTGGAGACAGCGCTGTGAAAAAATTTCGTACGAAGCGGGATTTGGCCAAAGTTGAAAGACCTTCCAAAACCAACCCTAAAGAACTTAGCCAAACAATGAATGTTGCAACAAGCTCCTGCAGGAAAGGTGCTTCTATGAGACAACCCCCGAGCAGGTAGCTACATTCTGCACAGTACAAAATGCAAATGAATTCCAGGCTGAAAACTCACTCCAGAAGGATGAAATGCATGTGTTTCTCTCTGAAAGAACACTCTGCCACTAGGCTTTTGCTTGCTCCTTCAAAGTCTTTGTAGAAACATGTGTTTTCACTGCTGGAATACGTTTTGGGATGCATTGTTTCAATCTCTTGCAAGCCTCATGTTGTTTCTTACACAATGTGGAAAAACAAGGAGTATGTTTCCCAAATCACTTGAAATCCAGGAAAACGCACACTACATCACTCTTGCTCATACACGATCTTTCTCCTAATGTGTTGAGAACATTCAAGAAACCAGAAAAGAAGGGTATTTTGATGTGAATTTCAGATGGCTATGTACAAAAGGACATTTCTATTGGTTGCAGAGTGCAAAACCATGATTGACCTCATGTTCTCCATGAAAACCTTACATTTCCAAGTGACCTGAGGTTGGACTTTCACAGAAAGATGTGTTTGCGTGTCTGTGGTTTAAGGAGCTCTAAGTAGTGTATTCAGTGCTGGAGAGTAACTCACCCTACAGAAGTTACACAGCGTTTTGAGAGCACCAACATGCTTCAAGCTGAAACTGCTACAAGGTGTGTGTAGCATGCAGGAAGAAGGCTTGTCATTTCAAAGAAAGAAGTGTAATCCAACATCCAGGTACTGAAACGAGCACACCAGTATGGGAGATGTGCATGTGGACAGTTTCAAGCAGCAGCTCTTTGTGGCCACTTGGAGACAGCGCTGTGAAAAAATTTCGTACGAAGCGGGATTTGGCCAAAGTTGAAAGACCTTCCAAAACCAACCCTAAAGAACTTAGCCAAACAATGAATGTTGCAACAAGCTCCTGCAGGAAAGGTGCTTCTATGAGACAACCCCCGAGCAGGTAGCTACATTCTGCACAGTACAAAATGCAAATGAATTCCAGGCTGAAAACTCACTCCAGAAGGATGAAATGCATGGGTTTCTCTCTGAAAGAACACTCTGCCACTAGGCTTTTGCTTGCTCCTTCAAAGTCTTTGTAGAAACATGTGTTTTCACTGCTGGAATACGTTTTGGGATGCATTGTTTCAATCTCTTGCAAGCCTCATGTTGTTTCTTACACAATGTGGAAAAACAAGGAGTATGTTTCCCAAATCACTTGAAATCCAGGAAAACGCACACTACATCACTCTTGCTCATACACGATCTTTCTCCTAATGTGTTGAGAACATTCAAGAAACCAGAAAAGAAGGGTATTTTGATGTGAATTTCAGATGGCTATGTACAAAAGGACATTTCTATTGGTTGCAGAGTGCAAAACCATGATTGACCTCATGTTCTCCATGAAAACCTTACATTTCCAAGTGACCTGAGGTTGGACTTTCACAGAAAGATGTGTTTGCGTGTCTGTGGTTTAAGGAGCTCTAAGTAGTGTATTCAGTGCTGGAGAGTAACTCACCCTACAGAAGTTACACAGCGTTTTGAGAGCACCAACATGCTTCAAGCTGAAACTGCTACAAGGTGTGTGTAGCATGCAGGAAGAAGGCTTGTCATTTCAAAGAAAGAAGTGTAATCCAACATCCAGGTACTGAAACGAGCACACCAGTATGGGAGATGTGCATGTGGACAGTTTCAAGCAGCAGCTCTTTGTGGCCACTTGGAGACAGCGCTGTGAAAAAATTTCGTACGAAGCGGGATTTGGCCAAAGTTGAAAGACCTTCCAAAACCAACCCTAAAGAACTTAGCCAAACAATGAATGTTGCAACAAGCTCCTGCAGGAAAGGTGCTTCTATGAGACAACCCCCGAGCAGGTAGCTACATTCTGCACAGTACAAAATGCAAATGAATTCCAGGCTGAAAACTCACTCCAGAAGGATGAAATGCATGTGTTTCTCTCTGAAAGAACACTCTGCCACTAGGCTTTTGCTTGCTCCTTCAAAGTCTTTGTAGAAACATGTGTTTTCACTGCTGGAATACGTTTTGGGATGCATTGTTTCAATCTCTTGCAAGCCTCATGTTGTTTCTTACACAATGTGGAAAAACAAGGAGTATGTTTCCCAAATCACTTGAAATCCAGGAAAACGCACACTACATCACTCTTGCTCATACACGATCTTTCTCCTAATGTGTTGAGAACATTCAAGAAACCAGAAAAGAAGGGTATTTTGATGTGAATTTCAGATGGCTATGTACAAAAGGACATTTCTATTGGTTGCAGAGTGCAAAACCATGATTGACCTCATGTTCTCCATGAAAACCTTACATTTCCAAGTGACCAGAAGCAGGCCTTTCACAAAAAGATGTGTTTGTGTGTCTGTGGTTTAAGGAGCTCTAAGTAGTGTATTCAGTGCTGGAGAGTAACACACCCTACAGAAGTTACACAGCGTTTTGAGAGCACCAACATGCTTCAAGCTGAAACTGCTACAAGGTGTGTGTAGCATGCAGGAAGAAGGCTTGTCATTTCAAAGAAAGAAGTGTAATCCAACATCCAGGTACTGAAACGAGCACACCAGTATGGGAGATGTGCATGTGGACAGTTTCAAGCAGCAGCTCTTTGTGGCCACTTGGAGACAGCGCTGTGAAAAAATTTCGTACGAAGCGGGATTTGGCCAAAGTTGAAAGACCTTCCAAAACCAACCCTAAAGAACTTAGCCAAACAATGAATGTTGCAACAAGCTCCTGCAGGAAAGGTGCTTCTATGAGACAACCCCCGAGCAGGTAGCTACATTCTGCACAGTACAAAATGCAAATGAATTCCAGGCTGAAAACTCACTCCAGAAGGATGAAATGCATGTGTTTCTCTCTGAAAGAACACTCTGCCACTAGGCTTTTGCTTGCTCCTTCAAAGTCTTTGTAGAAACATGTGTTTTCACTGCTGGAATACGTTTTGGGATGCATTGTTTCAATCTCTTGCAAGCCTCATGTTGTTTCTTACACAATGTGGAAAAACAAGGAGTATGTTTCCCAAATCACTTGAAATCCAGGAAAACGCACACTACATCACTCTTGCTCATACACGATCTTTCTCCTAATGTGTTGAGAACATTCAAGAAACCAGAAAAGAAGGGTATTTTGATGTGAATTTCAGATGGCTATGTACAAAAGGACATTTCTATTGGTTGCAGAGTGCAAAACCATGATTGACCTCATGTTCTCCATGAAAACCTTACATTTCCAAGTGACCTGAGGTTGGACTTTCACAGAAAGATGTGTTTGCGTGTCTGTGGTTTAAGGAGCTCTAAGTAGTGTATTCAGTGCTGGAGAGTAACTCACCCTACAGAAGTTACACAGCGTTTTGAGAGCACCAACATGCTTCAAGCTGAAACTGCTACAAGGTGTGTGTAGCATGCAGGAAGAAGGCTTGTCATTTCAAAGAAAGAAGTGTAATCCAACATCCAGGTACTGAAACGAGCACACCAGTATGGGAGATGTGCATGTGGACAGTTTCAAGCAGCAGCTCTTTGTGGCCACTTGGAGACAGCGCTGTGAAAAAATTTCGTACGAAGCGGGATTTGGCCAAAGTTGAAAGACCTTCCAAAACCAACCCTAAAGAACTTAGCCAAACAATGAATGTTGCAACAAGCTCCTGCAGGAAAGGTGCTTCTATGAGACAACCCCCGAGCAGGTAGCTACATTCTGCACAGTACAAAATGCAAATGAATTCCAGGCTGAAAACTCACTCCAGAAGGATGAAATGCATGTGTTTCTCTCTGAAAGAACACTCTGCCACTAGGCTTTTGCTTGCTCCTTCAAAGTCTTTGTAGAAACATGTGTTTTCACTGCTGGAATACGTTTTGGGATGCATTGTTTCAATCTCTTGCAAGCCTCATGTTGTTTCTTACACAATGTGGAAAAACAAGGAGTATGTTTCCCAAATCACTTGAAATCCAGGAAAACGCACACTACATCACTCTTGCTCATACACGATCTTTCTCCTAATGTGTTGAGAACATTCAAGAAACCAGAAAAGAAGGGTATTTTGATGTGAATTTCAGATGGCTATGTACAAAAGGACATTTCTATTGGTTGCAGAGTGCAAAACCATGATTGACCTCATGTTCTCCATGAAAACCTTACATTTCCAAGTGACCTGAGGTTGGACTTTCACAGAAAGATGTGTTTGCGTGTCTGTGGTTTAAGGAGCTCTAAGTAGTGTATTCAGTGCTGGAGAGTAACTCACCCTACAGAAGTTACACAGCGTTTTGAGAGCACCAACATGCTTCAAGCTGAAACTGCTACAAGGTGTGTGTAGCATGCAGGAAGAAGGCTTGTCATTTCAAAGAAAGAAGTGTAATCCAACATCCAGGTACTGAAACGAGCACACCAGTATGGGAGATGTGCATGTGGACAGTTTCAAGCAGCAGCTCTTTGTGGCCACTTGGAGACAGCGCTGTGAAAAAATTTCGTACGAAGCGGGATTTGGCCAAAGTTGAAAGACCTTCCAAAACCAACCCTAAAGAACTTAGCCAAACAATGAATGTTGCAACAAGCTCCTGCAGGAAAGGTGCTTCTATGAGACAACCCCCGAGCAGGTAGCTACATTCTGCACAGTACAAAATGCAAATGAATTCCAGGCTGAAAACTCACTCCAGAAGGATGAAATGCATGTGTTTCTCTCTGAAAGAACACTCTGCCACTAGGCTTTTGCTTGCTCCTTCAAAGTCTTTGTAGAAACATGTGTTTTCACTGCTGGAATACGTTTTGGGATGCATTGTTTCAATCTCTTGCAAGCCTCATGTTGTTTCTTACACAATGTGGAAAAACAAGGAGTATGTTTCCCAAATCACTTGAAATCCAGGAAAACGCACACTACATCACTCTTGCTCATACACGATCTTTCTCCTAATGTGTTGAGAACATTCAAGAAACCAGAAAAGAAGGGTATTTTGATGTGAATTTCAGATGGCTATGTACAAAAGGACATTTCTATTGGTTGCAGAGTGCAAAACCATGATTGACCTCATGTTCTCCATGAAAACCTTACATTTCCAAGTGACCTGAGGTTGGACTTTCACAGAAAGATGTGTTTGCGTGTCTGTGGTTTAAGGAGCTCTAAGTAGTGTATTCAGTGCTGGAGAGTAACTCACCCTACAGAAGTTACACAGCGTTTTGAGAGCACCAACATGCTTCAAGCTGAAACTGCTACAAGGTGTGTGTAGCATGCAGGAAGAAGGCTTGTCATTTCAAAGAAAGAAGTGTAATCCAACATCCAGGTACTGAAACGAGCACACCAGTATGGGAGATGTGCATGTGGACAGTTTCAAGCAGCAGCTCTTTGTGGCCACTTGGAGACAGCGCTGTGAAAAAATTTCGTACGAAGCGGGATTTGGCCAAAGTTGAAAGACCTTCCAAAACCAACCCTAAAGAACTTAGCCAAACAATGAATGTTGCAACAAGCTCCTGCAGGAAAGGTGCTTCTATGAGACAACCCCCGAGCAGGTAGCTACATTCTGCACAGTACAAAATGCAAATGAATTCCAGGCTGAAAACTCACTCCAGAAGGATGAAATGCATGTGTTTCTCTCTGAAAGAACACTCTGCCACTAGGCTTTTGCTTGCTCCTTCAAAGTCTTTGTAGAAACATGTGTTTTCACTGCTGGAATACGTTTTGGGATGCATTGTTTCAATCTCTTGCAAGCCTCATGTTGTTTCTTACACAATGTGGAAAAACAAGGAGTATGTTTCCCAAATCACTTGAAATCCAGGAAAACGCACACTACATCACTCTTGCTCATACACGATCTTTCTCCTAATGTGTTGAGAACATTCAAGAAACCAGAAAAGAAGGGTATTTTGATGTGAATTTCAGATGGCTATGTACAAAAGGACATTTCTATTGGTTGCAGAGTGCAAAACCATGATTGACCTCATGTTCTCCATGAAAACCTTACATTTCCAAGTGACCTGAGGTTGGACTTTCACAGAAAGATGTGTTTGCGTGTCTGTGGTTTAAGGAGCTCTAAGTAGTGTATTCAGTGCTGGAGAGTAACTCACCCTACAGAAGTTACACAGCGTTTTGAGAGCACCAACATGCTTCAAGCTGAAACTGCTACAAGGTGTGTGTAGCATGCAGGAAGAAGGCTTGTCATTTCAAAGAAAGAAGTGTAATCCAACATCCAGGTACTGAAACGAGCACACCAGTATGGGAGATGTGCATGTGGACAGTTTCAAGCAGCAGCTCTTTGTGGCCACTTGGAGACAGCGCTGTGAAAAAATTTCGTACGAAGCGGGATTTGGCCAAAGTTGAAAGACCTTCCAAAACCAACCCTAAAGAACTTAGCCAAACAATGAATGTTGCAACAAGCTCCTGCAGGAAAGGTGCTTCTATGAGACAACCCCCGAGCAGGTAGCTACATTCTGCACAGTACAAAATGCAAATGAATTCCAGGCTGAAAACTCACTCCAGAAGGATGAAATGCATGTGTTTCTCTCTGAAAGAACACTCTGCCACTAGGCTTTTGCTTGCTCCTTCAAAGTCTTTGTAGAAACATGTGTTTTCACTGCTGGAATACGTTTTGGGATGCATTGTTTCAATCTCTTGCAAGCCTCATGTTGTTTCTTACACAATGTGGAAAAACAAGGAGTATGTTTCCCAAATCACTTGAAATCCAGGAAAACGCACACTACATCACTCTTGCTCAAACACGATCTTTCTCCTAATGTGTTGAGAACATTCAAGAACCAGAAAAGAAGGGTATTTTGATGTGAATTTCAGATGGCTATGTACAAAATGACATTTCTATTGGTTGCAGAATGCAAAACCATGATTGACCTCATGTTCTCCATGAAAACCTTACATTTCCAAGTGACCTGAGGTAGGACTTTCACAGAAAATATGTTTGTGTGTCTGTGGTGAAAGGAGCTCTAAGTAGTGTATTCAGTGCTGGAGAGTAACTCACTCTACAGAAGTTACACAGCGTTTTGAGAGCACCAACATGCTTCAAGCTGAAACTGCTACAAGGTGTGTGTAGCATGCAGGAAGAAGGCTTGTCATTTCAAAGAAAGAAGTGTAATCCAACATCCAGGTACTGAAACGAGCACACCAGTATGGGAGATGTGCATGTGGACAGTTTCAAGCAGCAGCTCTTTGTGGCCACTTGGAGACAGCGCTGTGAAAAAATTTCGTACGAAGCGGGATTTGGCCAAAGTTGAAAGACCTTCCAAAACCAACCCTAAAGAACTTAGCCAAACAATGAATGTTGCAACAAGCTCCTGCAGGAAAGGTGCTTCTATGAGACAACCCCCGAGCAGGTAGCTACATTCTGCACAGTACAAAATGCAAATGAATTCCAGGCTGAAAACTCACTCCAGAAGGATGAAATGCATGTGTTTCTCTCTGAAAGAACACTCTGCCACTAGGCTTTTGCTTGCTCCTTCAAAGTCTTTGTAGAAACATGTGTTTTCACTGCTGGAATACGTTTTGGGATGCATTGTTTCAATCTCTTGCAAGCCTCATGTTGTTTCTTACACAATGTGGAAAAACAAGGAGTATGTTTCCCAAATCACTTGAAATCCAGGAAAACGCACACTACATCACTCTTGCTCATACACGATCTTTCTCCTAATGTGTTGAGAACATTCAAGAAACCAGAAAAGAAGGGTATTTTGATGTGAATTTCAGATGGCTATGTACAAAAGGACATTTCTATTGGTTGCAGAGTGCAAAACCATGATTGACCTCATGTTCTCCATGAAAACCTTACATTTCCAAGTGACCTGAGGTTGGACTTTCACAGAAAGATGTGTTTGCGTGTCTGTGGTTTAAGGAGCTCTAAGTAGTGTATTCAGTGCTGGAGAGTAACTCACCCTACAGAAGTTACACAGCGTTTTGAGAGGACCAACATGCTTCAAGCTGAAACTGCTACAAGGTGTGTGTAGCATGCAGGAAGAAGGCTTGTCATTTCAAAGAAAGAAGTGTAATCCAACATCCAGGTACTGAAACGAGCACACCAGTATGGGAGATGTGCATGTGGACAGTTTCAAGCAGCAGCTCTTTGTGGCCACTTGGAGACAGCGCTGTGAAAAAATTTCGTACGAAGCGGGATTTGGCCAAAGTTGAAAGACCTTCCAAAACCAACCCTAAAGAACTTAGCCAAACAATGAATGTTGCAACAAGCTCCTGCAGGAAAGGTGCTTCTATGAGACAACCCCCGAGCAGGTAGCTACATTCTGCACAGTACAAAATGCAAATGAATTCCAGGCTGAAAACTCACTCCAGAAGGATGAAATGCATGTGTTTCTCTCTGAAAGAACACTCTGCCACTAGGCTTTTGCTTGCTCCTTCAAAGTCTTTGTAGAAACATGTGTTTTCACTGCTGGAATACGTTTTGGGATGCATTGTTTCAATCTCTTGCAAGCCTCATGTTGTTTCTTACACAATGTGGAAAAACAAGGAGTATGTTTCCCAAATCACTTGAAATCCAGGAAAACGCACACTACATCACTCTTGCTCAAACACGATCTTTCTCCTAATGTGTTGAGAACATTCAAGAAACCAGAAAAGAAGGGTATTTTGATGTGAATTTCAGAAGGCTATGTACAAAAGGACATTTCTATTGGTTGCAGAGTGCAAAACCATGATTGACCTCATGTTCTCCATGAAAACCTTACATTTCCAAGTGACCAGAAGCAGGCCTTTCACAAAAAGATGTGTTTGTGTGTCTGTGGTTTAAGGAGCTCTAAGTAGTGTATTCAGTGCTGGAGAGTAACACACCCTACAGAAGTTACACAGCGTTTTGAGAGCACCAACATGCTTCAAGCTGAAACTGCTACAAGGTGTGTGTAGCATGCAGGAAGAAGGCTTGTCATTTCAAAGAAAGAAGTGTAATCCAACATCCAGGTAATGAAACGAGCACACCAGTATGGGAGATGTACATGTGGACAGTTTCAAGCAGCAGCTCTTTGTGGACACTTGGAGACAGCGCTGTGAAAAAATTTCGTACGAAGAGGGATTTGGCCAAAGTTGAAAGACCTTCCAAAACCAACCCTAAAGAACATAGCCAAACAATGAATGTTGCAACAAGCTCCTGCAGGAAAGGTGCTTGTATGAGACAACCCTTGAGCAGGTAGCTACATTCTGAACAGTACAAAATGCAAATGAATTCCAGGCTGAAACTCACTCCAGAAGGATGAAATGCATGTGTTTCTCTCTGAAAGAACACTCTGCCACTAGGCTTTTGCTTGCTCCTTCAAAGTCTTTGTAGAAACATGTGTTTTCACTGCTGGAATATATTTTGGGATGCATTGTTTCAATCTCTTGCAAGCCTCATGTTGTTTCTTACACAATGTGGAAAAACAAGGAGTATGTTTCCCAAATCACTTGAAATCCAGGAAAACGCACACTACATCACTCTTGCTCATACACGATCTTTCTCCTAATGTGTTGAGAACATTCAAGAAACCAGAAAAGAAGGGTATTTTGATGTGAATTTCAGATGGCTATGTACAAAAGAACATTTCTATTGGTTGCAGAGTGCAAAACCATGATTGACCTCATGTTCTCCATGAAAACCTTACATTTCCAAGTGACCTGAGGTTGGACTTTCACAGAAAGATGTGTTTGCGTGTCTGTGGTTTAAGGAGCTCTAAGTA